>NW_027278719.1:0-213573 GCF_046629955.1 Centroberyx affinis | reverse complement strand
TAAATTAAGTCGAATACCTTTCTGGTGTGGCAATGGGATCACTACCTGGTAAGTGAATAGTTTGCCTAGCTGGTAGTTAAATAAACTGTCTACCTGGTAGTTAGATAAACTGCCTAGCTGGTAGTTAGATAAAGTGCCTACTGGGTAGTTAAAGTGCCTACCTGGTAGTTAGATAAAGTGCCTACCTGGTAGTTAGATAAAGTGAGTGCCTACTGGGTAGTTAAAGTGCCTACCTGGTAGTTAGATAACCTGCCTACCTGGTAGTTAAAGTGCCTACTGGGTAGTTAAAGTGGCTACCTGGTAGTTAGATAGATGAACTGCCCACCTGGTAGTTAAATAAACTGCCTACCTGGTAGTGCATGAGTATGTGCATGATGTAGTCGTAGACTTCCCCTGCCAGCCGGTTCTCTGGCCTCCAGGGAAAGATGACAAACTGGATTCCCAGCAGTGGCACCAGGATCAGGGTGGCTCTCACTGCCTTCATGTACATGTTGGACTCTGCCCGGTGGGTGTCCCTCAACTTGGTCACCAACACTCTTACAATGTTCAGTAAGAAGAACAGGTTCACCTGAGGGAAAATACATACAATAAGAGAGCATGCACAAATCTGACACCTTTTTTTACAAACTTCCTATAAAATTACTTCTATTTATTAGATTTTCAGTCACTGAATCTCAGAAACTTGAAGTGACCTCTGCCGCTCATCAAAATGAATGAAAAATGAATATTTTGACAATGAGATGAGTGTCATTTATGTCCATTACAGGACGCTGAGAGCTTGAACAGTGGATTATGCAGAGTTAGTTTCAGAGCTGAACTTTAAGAGTGTGAAGCAGACTTACAAGAAGTGCTGCCATTATAGGGCCATGGACCACATAGAGCAGATGGGTTTCCACACTCATCCAACAGCTGCAGAAGGAAAAACATATCAGTCAGTACTGTCTACTGTCCAAAACACACACACACACACACACACACACACACACACACACACACACACATACCCATGCACACACATGTATGTGGATTTGCATACTCTCATTCTCTGTCACACACGGACAAGCACGTGTATAAACATCTCCTGTTTATTCACAGAAGGTTTTGGAACATTACTCACTTGTCATCAAAATACTCCTTCCTTGCCACAGCGTGGATGGACGCTGGCACCAAGGGAAATCCTTGGACAGGAAAAAAGATGGCAGCCATATGAGGTCTCAAGTGAATTGACTAAAATCCATTTGTTGATCATGTTATTGTAAAACTTTGGCAGCTTTGTCACTTGTTATGTTGGTCTTACACTTCCTTGTCAAATGAATTACTCTTCAAATATTATTGTTTAAGCAAGTTGCGGCATAAAAATACGATAACATGTCGACAACATCTTTTGACCAGTATAGATGTACATTCTTGGAAAAGCTGCAATTCAAACAGAGGATCAACTTTGTCAAACCGGGTCATCCATCCTCATTTTAACAAGCTTCCCCCTCCTAATTCTATTGTTCCAAGCATAACAGCACCACATGGGCAATTTCCTTTGATAATCTTGTCTCATTTAAAATCCCGTCTATAAACAATGCAATAGAGGCCGGGTTTATATTAGCTTTTTAATTTTAGCCCGGGCGTAAACACGCGTGAATCCGTGCATGGTCCATTTTCAGACGGCAGTGAGGCCCTGCAGCATACCGGCCCCAGATGGACCTCACTAACTGACTGGCTCTCCTCCATCCACACAGAGCGCACATGATAGACACCGGCCTCAAGGTTATACTCCCATATTTAACGACCACCGTCCATTCGGTTACATTGTCCACTTATCGGACAGACCGCTCCCATCATTTCTGCTTTGAACGAGGTGAAAAACAGGACAGGAGCGGCACTAAGCCACGCAGGGACCATAAAGCTGTCAGCGTGTCCAGGTTGACATATGGCTGCTAGATTGCGTCCCATCTTGTCAACAGGCTGAATGGCTTCTCAACGATTTATTTTTGAGCTGCCGTTGTCCAGTGAGTAGAGTGAGATGAAATATGAGGAGAAAATGTATAAGTCATGATTGGAGACGGTGGAGGTCCAAGGTTAGGTTACAGTCCATTTACTGTATTATCTATCATCTCTAAAGCATCATGTGACACTGGCACATTTTTCCTAAAAACATGGTAATATGAAATCTAAACGTTTCAACATTTTCAGTCAAGTACAATCATAAGCTACTAAATGATATAAGAAATATTTTGCAGCCCAAAGCACAATACCCAAGTTCCCAAGGAAGAATCTGTGAGCAGACCCATCCACTCCTGGCTGTTTACCAGGAGCCTCAGAGCCTGGTGTTAACTCAGTTACCCGACACAGAGACGATACAGGGAGCGGTGTTTTGATCAAATGCGATGTCGGACACAGTGACTCACCCCAGCCCAGGAGGTAGTACCAGTGCAGGTGCTGCTCCTCCGCAAACACAGCCACTACAATGAGCGTGTGCAGGTAGATGCCTTCACAAAGCATCCAGAAATAGTTGCAGCCCAGCATGTACATGTGGAAGAAGTGCAGCACCTTACAGCCGACCTGCAGAGAGGTGAGACACAGGACGCACACAGGGGTTACAGATCTATCTATCTATCTATATATCTATCTATCTATCTATCTATCTAGACTAAGTTTAAACACTTGTAATAGTGGCTCAGCTGGAGACAAAGAAAATCGAAGTGTTTTGCAGGAAACACAGACTATGTTTCTCCAACCATGGAACAAAATCATTAGCCAGTATTATCCTTTCCAGGGAAGAGGATGTTTATTCATTTACCCCCTCTGGAGGTGAACTGAACCCCCCCGCTGGATATGCAAAAAATAAAAAATAAAAAATAAAAAAGGTACAATAATGTTTTTCTTTGTATATGCAGCGCTCTTCAATTGTGTTTGTCTAACTTCGCGGAGGCGAAAAGGCATATAAATGCATATTGCTTTCCTACACACAATATGTATTTCTATTTCTACATCCAATACAGTAATATACCATGACAGTTTGTGTCATTATGTATTCTGGTCCTTTGAATGAGTCATTATTTTCATTCGTAGAAAGACATGACTTAAGTGATATTAATGTTATCGAAATACAGTCGAAATATAGTCGAGTAGTATGCAGTATTTACTTGGAAATAGCAATATACATTATTGTAGTAATTCAGATATTTCAGAGTTATTATGCTGAAAGAAGTATTGAATTCATTGGTTCCACTGAAACACACGTATTGAGAACACAAAAGGAAGAACATTTTGTATGATAGAGATTTGCTGTGGCTCCGCCCGCTGGCTCATTCACATTGAGATTCCTGGTTCCCGGCCCTGTGTCAAAGAGCATGTGTGCAGATATAATTCAAAGATACTGGCATTGCTATTAGTTGCTAGTCTAATGTCCCAGAGGTCTTCTTACACAGCTAAAAAGACATGTCAGTCATTCACTTCTAAACTTTTAGCCATATGTCTCTTCTTCTCTTCCCCCATCTCTCCCTTTCTTCTTCAGGAATCTCTGCTGAAATAGTCCAGAGCCACTGATTATTTGTAAGTGTGCAGAGAGTTAGTTCACTCATTTTGGAGCCCAAATCCTTCTTGTTTCACACTTTATTGCATTCAACTTTAATTCAACTACTCATGACTTGGCCACAGCTGCTATTACATTACAAATATTTGTCTGGCTTACAAATCAAGTGGCTATAGAATGTGTAGACGTCTCTCATGTCTTCAGCCTCCCTGGTTTGACCTAAGCTTCGGGGATTCACTCCCCCACACTGCTGGCAGGCCAAACCAGACTCCCTATCATCACACCAGAAAGACTGAGAGAGAGCTTGTTTTCTCTGAGAGAGCAAATCTCCACCAAAATCCACCGTCCCTAAATCACCAACACAGAATACAAGCCCATAAGTCTAACTTTGGCAGCACAAAACTTCAAAATGTTCCTCAAAAGACACATGTGAAACTCAACCAACCATGGTTTGCGTTTTTCTTTTCTCCTTCCTCTTTCAGAACCAGGGCCGTGGCGACTGATTTTCTTTTGACGTGTAGCAATGTGTTAGCCTGACTGGACAGCGCTACATCTGAAAGTAACAGATTCAAAACAAACCTTCTGACTGATGGCGAGGAGAGACTTGAAAAGGAGCCACTGCACAAGAATATATATATCTATCCTCACGTTGATGCTGAGGGCCGTCATTCCTGCTCGCTGCTTCTTGGATACGTCTGGATTGGGGGATCTGAATAAATACTGCAGCGAGGACGTGCCAGGCAGATTTGGGGAACGTGACTGTATGAAAAGCAGCGGCAGCTTGGTCGGGAATGAAACCCAGACCCAGCTGGAGTCTCCTCTGTCTCCAAAACGCTTCTTGTACTTCGTCTGGCCAAAGAAGCCTCGCGCCAGTAGAACGCAAGCAGGGGCTAATGGGATTGGATGCATGGAAAGCCAACTTTTACAATCCTGTTTGTTGTTGTTGTATGTCACTTTGATCATCTGAAGTTCTTTTTTTTTTGCTTTGTTTCACACATTCACATTTTTGGAAAGATAAGGGCCTCTGATTGTGAAAGCTGATCGGGGAATATTCTGATTCTATTTTTCAAGATTTTAAAAAACTACCATAAACTTAGACTTTAAGAGCGTGAGAGTTTTTAATTTTATTCTGAGCTTTCAGTTACCCTTTCCTTTATTCCAGTCTACATAAATGGACAGATAAGAAGATTCCGCAAAAACTATAAGACACACCAAGTCAACAGCCCAAGCCCGAGGCTATTTTCATTATTTTGATTTCCTTAAAGGATTAAAAAGCTAGGAGTGTTCCTTGAAAAGTAAGTAGTAACACGTGAATTTATGTCCATTCCTGATAGCAAGGCATTCCTTGGAGACAGATTTATCATCTTCACCCTAATGGACCTGGGGTTTCAAAGAATTCGCGTCTGAAACTCAGCATGGCTCCAAAACTCTGACTGGAGAATCTGGAAGAGCTAAGAGAGCAACAGCTCTGGGCAATGTCTGTTGATAGTAAAACACTGTCAAGATACGGCACCGTGAGGTAAGATGCAACTTCGTAGATACTTAAACTGGAGGCCTGTTCTGTAAGCTTTGAAATATTTTAAATATGGCCAACCTTAATTTTAATGAATTGTAATGGTGTTGGCTTGCACACGCTTGAATTAAAAAGGAGTCCGCAGAAATGTTTGCAGGCATAGTACATCATCTTCCCCTCATTTTTAACTCGGATTATCAGAAATTATGAATGCATCTGTGTCTCATTTTAAGATATAACAGTGGAGCCACTCATGTTCCTTCATACAACATTCTATATTAAATGGTCTCATAAATGAATAGGTATGTTGTTGTAAAAGCAGGAGTTTCCATCCTGCTGTCGATGCACAGGATGGATAGTAACATCTGTGCGGTGGTTATTCAGTCGTGGAGGAAAACAGCGCACAGAGGCCGAACTCACCGGGTTTCTGTCCACCACTTCAGGGTTGTTGACCACAGCGACGAGGTAGATGAGTGTGAGGGCGGAGTTGAGCACGTAGGAGCAGAAGAGGTTCTTGTGCAGTGTGATCCTCTGGCAGCTCAGACTCCTGTGTGAGCAGAGAGGCCATGATACAAACTGTTGACATGCCAGGATGCAAAACACTTTAACAGCAGCACTCCACTAAAAATAGTTACTGAAGTCAGAACGATAACAGTAAAAATCTCTATGTGGAGTGATTCAGAATGTATAGGTTAGGCTTAAAGTGGGTTAAAGTGGTATTACAGGTTTTTAACTTTATTTAAAATATTACCCTCATTACTCATATAGCTTATCAAGTAAAACCATAATTAGGTAACTGTCAGTACAAAATTATATTCCTTGTTATTACAACTGATTGACATTGTAATTCAATCCCAGATAATCATTTTTCCATCACAATAACTCTGAGAATGTGCTCAGATGTCATTTCGGAGGCCAGCATTTATTTGCTAACGATTTTTCAAATTGAAGAATAACTTCCGCAAGATTTGCAATAAAAACTCATCTGCCGCATAAAAATATATCTATCATATAATATATCATCAGAGAAACAAGCCCTTTTTAGCACTGATGCAGTAAACAGGACAAAAAACAAACCACAAGACGGGAAAGGCTTTTCTGGCTTCTAATAGTTTAATGAGGTTGTCAGATGCTGCTCGAGTCTGTCTGGACAGTTGGGTTGTATCTAAATGCAACTGAGAGGCACTGTCAAATAATGGATCCCAAGGGTGCCTCCTCATTACGTTGGTTGGTCAATCAGAATGAACTGCGTAATGAATCGCTTGACCAATAAGTGAAAACAATTGTTACAATCAAAATCATTTCATGTCATTGATATCCAGTAGCTTTATTCTTGGTGATGGTTAAATAATGTTTTAATTTCATGGCAGCACACGCTCTGACAGCCAGCAGTCAAACACAGCTGTGTTTGATGTGAGTTTTTAATGCAGCTGAATGAAATCACCTTGTGCCAAACATATTGCATACAGCCTGGAAATCTTATAAATGTGTCCCCTATAGTTTGAGAAGTAATATGTTACAGTTGTACTACACAGGGCCAGTTTTATCTTGTGTTGACTCATAAAAACCCATGAGACCCATGAAAAAAACAGGAACAGCACCAATTTTCCGTAAGCCAGAGCGAAACAACATATACAACTGCACATTTTCATCAAGCCATTCAGACGCCATGGTTACCTCCGGGCCAAAAATAAACAGCTCTTTTCAGCTCCTGACATAAAAGGAAATGCGGGAGCTGCTGAATACTTATATACATGGTGCCTTTATCGGAAAGGGGATGTCAGAACACCGGCAGCATCCTTATAGCAGCGTTATGTAGTAAGGACTGTGACAGGTCCTAATCTCCTGAGATACACGGTATGTTTCAGCCGACTCTTGTTTTTCCACGGCAAGCTGGAGTATTTTTGTCTGGGAATCCTGACAGTGTTGATGTAGAGTTGTAAATAATACAAGAGTGCAGCTGTACACCATCACATACCACTATAAACTTCACATCTGGATCTTATAATACAACATTAAGACTTTAACTTTTTAAGAGATCAGGCTATAAATATGGTATGGCTATCATAAAAAAAAATAAACAAAAAACCCCCAAACAAACCCTGTGTTCTTTGGAAATCATGACTTTGTTAGTTTATTGAGATCTTAATTTGTTGACTTTAATCTTGATCTTAGGGTGAATGAATGAATGAATGAATGTCCTGGTGAACTACTGTGCAGCTGAGTTAAGACTTTGACTCTTGTTGTGGGGCTCATTCGGCCCTGAGATGTGCAATAATGCACCTGCACTAAACGTCACAGGTAGATTTATGAGTGGGTATAAAGCTTTGCAGCACAGTGAGGGTCCGTTACAAGATCTGCTCTGGGCAACAGCTGCTTTTAGGAGGTCAGCACCCTCACTGCTCATCCAACACGTCCAGTTTCACAACTCAAGTGTTTTCACACTGGCTACTAGGCCAAAAAAGACTCCCAAATATTGTTACGGTACATAAAGTTAGATTTTTCTCCCCAAGGCCCCGTCTTCAGAATGTTTCTCCAAAGATAATGGACTGAGTGGAACTGTAAAATCTGTGTGCCATTAAAAATAATGGTGATTAAGTAACATCCTTGCTTCCCAGAGCTAAAATAAAGATAAAGTACCAGCAAGGCATAAACTTTGTATAGTCTGCTAACTTTTTCTCTTTATATTAGTAGTATTTGTCAAGCTTTTCCAAATTTCATAGACTTTAGAAAAACATTCTATCTCCCTTACTCTTATCCTCTTTGAAATTTTGAACCTGTATCTAATTGAAATTCAGCAGCAGTATCTTAATTAATTGCACACTTTTTCCCTCCAGGATTAAGCAGTACATTGGGAGAGCAGCCGTAATGAGCAATGCACTCAGGTGCACACGCTTCCAATAAGAGAAACCACCAACCCATTCCTCCATACGTTGGACTTCACGGCTCCTCAGTTTTGAATCCTAAATATCCATGAAATTAATATGCTGCACAAGCAAACCAGGATGGCATGAAATTAAGGGGACGTATCAAACTGCGTAAAGCATTCAGTGACAATGAATTTGTATATAAAAGACATTTAGTGACACAGCAGAAATATTTTCAGGTCGATGGCATTCATTTATGACAGCACTGCTGCAGTGAAGATAGTACAAATTTTCTAATTACTATAAAAGGAATGCATACAAAAGCTAAGCAAAATAACTAAAGAAAACTCAAACTAGCAAACTGGCAAACTAGAACAGTAAATTCAACCATCTACCATCCATTTAGAGAGATGAATCATAGTCTGTATTAAAACATACAGTATTATACTGTATCAGCCATTTTAATCACATAGCACCCCACTGTGTGTGGGGTGCTATGGGCACAGTGCAATCATCATAACCATTCACTTACATTATAATAATCATAATCTAACAATTTCCATCTGATTGTCATTACAAGCAGAATCATGATTACTGACATCCAAACCACTAATCATCACAATACTAGTCAAAAGCACATTGTATCCATTACCTGAAGTAGAAGAAGATGGCCAGAGAGATGAGCAGGGAGGCTATGGACAAAGCATGTCCCACAATTGCCATGTAATAGAGGATGTACGCTGACTGTAAAAACACACAAACAAGCAGGACTGAGTAACAGCAGATTACATGAGACAGGAATACAGTAATCTGATCAGACTTTTTTTTTTTTCCAATTATAGTTTTTATTGTTTCCTTCAGACAAACCTACAATCAAACAACACAAGACTTAAGGCACAAAGAAGGAAAAGAGATAAATGAAATAAAATAGATTAAATAAAAAGATAAATAAAAAGGGAACATGAATGGGTAACAAATACTAAACAAACAGGTATGTGCATAAAGAAACAAACAAAAAACAGGTCATACAAAAACAAGGAGGCTGAGGCAACAACAACAAAAACAAAACCAAACCAAAACCAGAAACAAACCTAAATTAATATATGGATGAATACCGGAAATTTCTGAAAGGGCTGTGAGCCATTCAGAGTAGTTAGGATGGTTTCCACCCATCCAATGTCTTAATATAAGATTAGACATACTTTTGATAAAATATGTGATTACATGCTGGATTATGCAATAAACATCTTTGAATGGAAAACGGTGTCTAGATTGTGAGTTTTTTGACACTAACATAATATTACACGTCTTAACACACTGCTTGTAGAAGATGATGCACTATTCAAATAAATAAATAAAAATAGTAATAATAATGGAAGCAAAGTAATCCAAAAGTAATAGCAGTAAAGTGATAATGTTACTGACTTTTAGCATTCCAATGGATTTCATTACTAATTACAGCTGTAAGCAGCTAATGAGTAATCTGTAACAAAAATACATTTTGAAACTAAACTTCCCAACCTTGCAATGTGTGACACACGTGCCAGAAACCAAACTGACATGCAGTAAAACAGCACATCTACTATGAAATGTCAACTTCAGACAGTTTGATCTCATCCTTTGCATTTGATGTTCCTTTCCATCACTAAATCTTTCCATGGTATTCTATATGGGGGAGCCGTGCATATGTTTTGGCTGTAGGAATACCTATGAATAATGGTTCTTGCTAATACATTTCTGGGCAGCTAAAGCAAAAATGCTCATTCACATTATTCTCTCACCTTACTCCTACTGACAAGCTGAAATGGTTGCCACCTGCATGCTTCATCTTTACAGTCTATGATGGATGGCTCCTTCATCCATGATACATTACCTTTAACTTCTCCTTAGTGTTTGCATTGCAGAGTGTATAGTTGGACCAAGTCCTGTTGGTATCCGGGTGGCGAAACCACTGCCCAGTGTCCCCGCAATACTTAGTTGCCTTTTCTGAAATAAAACGAACAATCAAGTAATATATATATATATAACACTTCCATAAACCTTGGTCCCATTAGGCTTGATGAATTATTCATCCTCAAAGCTATGAATATTTTACACCCCAGCCTCTTTAAATACAGTCAACAGAGGATCGAAAGTGAATTTATCATGAGAGGTTAACAAGGCATCGGCAGAGCGGAGACTCTCGAGCCCCGCCGCTCACCTGTGGAGTCGAAGTCGACAAAATAATTGGGGCAGTTCTGGGAGGTGTAGGTTCCCCCTGGAGTATCGTCCCAGCACAGCCAGCCGTCCCAGTTACGACTGCAGTATGGCCCTATAGCACCAACAAGGGCACAAAAACATGATAATAACTGTCTGTAAACCTGCTGTACATTAGTTTCCCTGAAATGTCATCTCTCATGATGTAGAAATCACATAGACATAGATCACATAGAAAGGGGGTTGTGGAATGAAATGGGCTGGACTTAATGTGTTTTTTATTACCGAGCACAATCACAAACACACAGATATGGTTTCACTAGTCATTTCCACTACCTGATTTGTTATAAGGTGGATCTCGGTTCATTTTTTCGAAGCACTTGTACTGGCCGTCCAGGATTTTCCTTCTCTTGATCTCCTCTTCCTCTGGGTTCACCATGGGACTGATCCGTGCCTCAATGGTGGGCTCTGCCGCAGTGTCCCCTGAAAGCTGCGGGGTCGACTTATGTGAATATTTTAGTCAACATTATACATGCATGCATACACCCACCTACACACACACACACACACACTCACTCACAACCGTACAGATGCAGTGCTATGAAAAACCAAGAAGAAACACCTAGAAGACCAATATCATGCTGTAATGATGTGATTTCCGCATCACTGAATGGTTCTATAATGTGTTCTTTCAAACATGCAAAAAGCATACAATATCATAAAAGTCTAGGCAGAATAATTGAGGTCCGGCTTCTTCTACTAGTTCTTCCATTAGTCACAGGAAAACAGTCGGTCTCTAACTACCTTTAATTTGTCCTTTGAAGCTGGTAGACAGGTGGACCGGGTCTCATTAATGGAGGGACTCTGGACCCAATTACCCCATTCGTCGCAATATTTTGTCACTTTTCCTGTAAAAAAAAAAATGTCCAAGGTAATTGCTCTTGATGTGATTTCGGGTGCTGACTAATGGTGGCTTGACATCAGCAGGATCCATCACTGAGATAATGAATGCTGGACATGATGGCGCACTGCTACTGTATGCTGAGTGGCTACACAGGGCTTTAGACTGCACAGCCATTATTAACAGCATTATATACAATTCTGATATAGACACACACTGCCATTTAAAATGAATGATAAACAACAAATGTTTTACTTTTTTATTATTTGAGGTTTGAGTTTGAGTCAAACACATCAAGCATGCCCTGAATCTTGGCATTAGTGCATTATACTGTGATTAATTCAACCTGGCAGACATGACCAAATGTTATGTCAAACAGAAAATTCCCCATATTCTGGCGAACGCTCAGACGCTGGGTATTGGACCGAGTGCAGATCCATGACTGGGCTAAGAGTGAGACCACGTTGCTCCTGACAGCAGCCACCTTAGCCCAGCTGCCTCGCCTCCTCTGACAGCTCATCAGCTCTCCTGCAGCCGCATCCAACTGCACGTCTCCCCCAAAGCCTCGTATCAGCAGTATCAGCTTCCCTCGAATGGAGCCGTGGGGGACTCTTAGCGTTACAGGCATTATGGGAAGATCTTTTATGAGCCTCCCCGTACAGAAACACCTTCTCCTCTCCTCTCATTCATATTCTCTCTCCTCATCCATCTCTCTGTCTGCCTTCCCTCTCTTTCTTGTAATCCTTCTGCTCTACTCTTTTTCTCTCTGTACTTCTTCTGTCTATCCTCCTCCTTGGATCTCTTGAACTAGGCTTTGTTAAGCCTTGTAATATTAACTCATAATGTAATAACTTCACATACTGTAATAACTGCACATAATGTAATCCAAAAATTAAGTATACTTAAAGTAATAATCTGTGACATTTTCATATACTCATATTTTCATATTTTCCTACTCCCTATTGCTGATTGATATAACACAATACTGATTCAACCTACAGTAAACCGAGTTCAGTTCATGAAAGCTTTTACATTTGCTTTTCTAAACACACTGTTTTTCCCAGGAAAAATCTGCTGTACAGGAAGTGATGCGTTTTACATTTCCAGCTGCAGCAACAGCTGTTTGTTTGGAATAAACAGAAGAAGCCACCATGGCTGAACAGACAAAAAAAAGAGCGCCACCTACAGAAAGCAGAAGATGTGGATGTCTGTAAATTGACGGCGAAGAGTGTGGCTCAATGTGGGATGAGTGTGAGATCCAATATGGCATTATCAGTATGGGACTGAATGTGGCATTTAGCCCACAGGCGAGAAGCCATCTCTTAGTCAAAGACGCCCTCTAGAGGCCATTTCACGAAGCGACATCTCACTAAGCGTTACCTGACTGACTGACTGACCTGAATTTGCCTCGTGATGCCCTCGGCTGCACCGTGGGAAAAATGTACCACTTTACGTGATACAATTTTTTGACGTATCACATAATAACCTTTTTGCACATAATGTAATAAGTTGTTACGTTATGTGTAAGTTATTACTCTGCAAAGGGAGTTAAACGTTTTTGGTGAATAATTTGGTTTGCAGTAACTTCATCACATACTTTCACTCTTATAATCTCAGTCCTGAATCTACATGTGGACGTCAACCCAGTATTTTAGCATTTTGCAGGGAAATCCTTCATACAAGGAATTTTCTATTTGACAACATTTGGTCATGTCATGCCACTTACTTATGGCATTATGCATGGAGTTTTCCTAACATTTTAAAATTATATTACACACAATTATGACAATCTGTGCATTTCATACATTATGAGATGTTAGAAGCCTCAGAGCAGAGCCTAATTATGAGCCACTGCTCCTGATTACAGTCATCTGTCTCATGGAAATATCTGGTATAAGATCAAGTGGAATTACATGTTATCAAATCCTCCCTGTGTCCTACAGGCCCATGCCCGATGGTGGACCTTTGTAGCATGCAATCACATCACCTCTGACATTTCCATGGCACATGGAGAAGATTGGATTGTTTCCTGTGCTGACTTGCTGACTGGGATTGAAAGGTTATACAGAAAACCCTTTCAACCTTCAGCTGCTCTTGATTCACCTGTCTTGTTGCCATGGATTGATGAGAGAAGTGCAAACCTTTCTTACCAGTAGGATCCAGCTCAGGATAATCTGGACAGCTCTGTGTTAAATATGTCCCGACTGGTGTCTCCTCCCAACACAACAGGCCATCCCACATATGACTACAGTACACACCTGGAGGAAGGAAAGTCAGCGTAATTAATAATATACATTATAGAGGCTGAATTACAAACGCTAAGTCTGCCTGTCTCTTTGCTTGGCCAGTCAGTTTATCAGAAATGTGTATATGCCAGAGAGCAGCATCACGTCTCTGCTGCCTTGATAGAGATTATAACCCCACAGGTTCTAAGCCAAAAGCCTTTACAGCTCAGTTGCTTTTACCACGCAGGTGGCGAGATCGCCATTACCTTTAAAAAGAACAACAACAGAGTTCTGACCCCCATCCGCCGGCTGACGTGACAAAGGTCATTACAGCTGTGATGCTCTCC
The DNA here is from genome assembly GCF_046629955.1 of Centroberyx affinis. Lineage (NCBI taxonomy): Eukaryota > Metazoa > Chordata > Actinopteri > Beryciformes > Berycidae > Centroberyx > Centroberyx affinis. Next base: position 199,995 of record NW_027278719.1, on the reverse strand, counting down.
CAAACGTAATCAAATTGCCTCCCCTGCCTTAAGATGCCTTAAAGTGATTTGGGGCCGCTCACCAGTGCTGTTGCGCGGTTGGTCTTTGTTGGACAGCTCAAGACATTTGTATTGACCCTGGCTCACCGCCTGGCCCTGGCTCTCCATTACGCTGTGTCCGGGCCTGAGTGATGAGTCTGCGGTGGGCTCAGCGCCGGCCGCCACCCCGCACTGTGGAGACAACAGGACACTACATCTTAGAGGTGGGGGGGGCATGCTTTTCACTGACTGGGAATATGTACAGTATGGGGGGTGGATAGTGTGCTGTTAGTGTGTGTGTTTACATTAGATTCCTGCCCTGATCCGCATTGCCCTTAGAAGACTATAATAAATTAAGATTAAGTATAAATATATCACTGATGATAAAATTTGTAATGTTTCCCTTTGGATTTATGTCAGCAATTTTATGGTGCTAGAGTAAAGATACGTATCCCCACATGAAATGTAAATTTAAATGCAAGAGATTACACACACTTCCGATGTCAAATTGAACAAGCAGAGTTGCTGAAGCAGTTTCAAAGTACTGATTTGATAAGGATTTCAATCTGATTTGAAATTCCACTCATTCATCATTCATGTAACTCATTAAAGTGTGATTGAGAACTCACAAAAGAACTTAAGGGGGCGATTTTCCCCAAATGAATCTTATCTCTGGTCTTTTGTTCGTGTTTGGAAGCCACATTAAACAGCAGCCCAGTAAAATGCTGATGCTGATAACGCCTCTCACTCAGAGATGGAGAGCCTGTTTTCCTGTGACTTATCTGGTTGTTTTTTGGGCTGAAAACTAAGCCACTCAAAAGTGCCAGGCTCATGCGCTTGTATTTTCTGGATTATTTTACAGGAATTTCAACAGTTCGCCTGGGGAATTTGTCAATAAGCCTCATCACAGTTTGGATGCAAACCTCCTACCTCTGTCTCTCTTTCTTCTCACATTGATATTTTCAGGTCTCATTTTCAGGCATATTTCTTTTGTAGATGGAAGGGGAATTCTCCTCAGACCAACATGCCATTCTTACCTGTTTGATCAAAGCCTGTGAAAGGCCGCACACCAATGAAAAAAACAAGACTTTACTTTTGTCAGAATGCTGATGTCCCATGTAGCAGTTTAGCAGCCGTACATATGATGTCACTCCAAACATTGAAGTAAATGACGTCATACATACGACCACCAGGCCACCACCAATATCAACAGATGAACTGACAAAAAAAAAAAACATCTTGTCCTCTTTTCCTCCAAAACCCCTAAAGCAAAGGCTTCTCCTCACCTATTACAATCCATTTATCCCTCTGAATCTGGATGACAAGACCGCTTTGGTGCTCAAAGAACAAAGCACAGAAACATAAAGCAGAACAGATACAGATACATTTGGGATAAAACATGTGGCAAGGACACATGCCAGCACCTCATGTCAAACTTGATGCTGAGCAGGAAAGGAAACTGAAATAGCGAACTTCCATTTCACATTGACACAGAAGAATAGAGGACCAAATGTTTTTCATCAGGGACAATGCCTCATGAAATACACTGATCTTATTGGAGAAAAACCTAAGAAAAAAACAAGTAAACATGTCGTCCCCCACTGATGATGCAGATGTCCCTTGGGCCTCGAAGTTTCATCAAAACTGGACCAGTGGTGTAGCAGTTATGGCATTTCAAAGTTTGACATTTTGACCTTTAATTATAGCGCCCCCATCAGGCCAATCAGTGTAATGAACACAGTAGCAAAATGCATCATCCCTCCTTCATCAAAATTGGACCAATGGTGTCTGAGATATCACACACTTTTGACCTTTAATTATAGCGCCATTAAGCCAATCAGTGTAATTAGTAAGAACAGGTGCGTTTCATGTCAATTGAACTGGTGTATGACTGATGCAGACACCTTGGACCAATCAGTGACAAATAGACGGACATTGCCCAATCTATAGTCCCACCCCCTATAATAAATGCAGTAGATACACATATATACATAGACATACATAATGACTATTCTACTAAAGACATCCCAGCTTGTATATGTGACAGATATTTCAGGGCATATTATGTCATTGTAAATGTCTGAAAGCACAATGAGGCATAATATCATTTTGCATCCACAGCAACATCAAGATTAAGGATGAAGGCAAAAAAGTTAGACATCGTAAATCATGCATCAGTAATTGGCTTTCCCTCAAATTGGTCAGTGTTAAAGGAAATAGAGCATATACATTAACAACACGCACACACACACACACACACACACACACACACACACACACACACACACACACACACACACACGCACAGAGCCATGGATGACAGATCCTATCTTTTGGGTCATCCAAGTTTGTAATTAACAAGCTGAGCCAATTAGTTCTAAAGTCTTAGTGAAATATATCAGATTAATCTAGATATTTGCTGAGTATAGAGAACCATCAGACCAAAACATATTAACAATTTACAGTAAATCAATTTACTGTAAATTTATTACTAAAGTTAAATATGTATACCTGGTGGATAAAATGAGAAACAGTACCTCAGAAAAGTTTACTGTAGCATTCCTTAAATTCAAAATGTGAGCTTACCACCATGAGAGACAAAAGGACCCAGAGGGAGCTTGATAACTTCATATCTTCCTCTGCCAGACAAATCTATGGAGAGAAAAAAGAGAATTACATAAACTTAGAACTATGAAATATCAGAAAATTGGTTGTCTCCGTGAAATTGGCTGAATAAACAAACATGTAGTTGTGTTTCAAATCAGGATTACGTTCCCTCAGGAGACAGCAACAGCAATCTGAAATGCAAAATACTGCAGCAGAGGCACTGCTATTGACATTTTGGCTGCAACGTTTTACTGTGTGTGTGTGTGTGTGTGTGTGTGTGTGTGTGTGTGTGTGTGTGTGTGTGTGAAAGAGAGTGAAACACAGAAAGAGTATGTGTCCATTTGTTTGCAAAACAAGGGCATGAAAGAAAAAAGACATTATATAGGCGATCCAAGGAAAAGGAGGAAGGAAGAAAAAAAACAAGAGAGAGACAGAGTCAGACAAAAATAGTTGGTGTTCATTAATCATTTTCCGCTGAGCCTGAGCTCCTGCAGGACAGCAGCATAGCTCTGCCAGTTTAGTATCTGAGAGCATGTGCGATTACAATTCACCTCAGGTCTCTTTGCTTTGACTCGGCGAGTCCCTATAGGAGGCCCATTACTCTGCAGTTACAACAGCTAGGACTTTCTACTGGTTGTTCTCCACAGCCGCAGTGACACAGGGGGCAGGCTGCTCAGCCCGTAGACATGCATGAGCAAGTCCTAGAGGTCGCTGTGTCAGGTTAGCAAGATTGATCGTATTTGTTTTGGCATTCAGTGGCGAACTGATGGTACTTAGCATTAGCATCACAAATAAACCTGGGACTGCATTTGCCAGGATTTCCAGACTAGGAGAGTTGATTGACAGGAGCCATTAACTATTTCATTCATAATTTCCTGAAATACTTAACCGATTGGTGATATTGTCAATCCAGAGCCAGAAAGAGACCAGTTCTAATTCTCAATCCCAGGCCTTCTAGTCCTAGTTCTAGTCCTAGTTCCTAATCCTCCCCATAATCCACATCTCAGTCAAGATCAACCACAAACACCAGCCAAAATCCTAGTCCAAGTCTGAATCACACTCCCAGTTCCACTCCTGCTCTCCAATCGCAGCCCCATTCTCAGCCCAAGTCTCATCATATGCTGTGCAGCATCAAACCAAACAGCCCTGCAACGCTTTCAGCACCTGACAATTGTGTCATATACAAGTGATATTTCTAGTATAGTAAAAGAGACCATTTACCAAAGTGGACCCAGCGTGTTGAAAAGCTCTCAGTCAAGGACACGGCAACGAGCCACTTCACATCCCTACTTTGAAAAGAAGTAGGGAGGAAACACAAAGAAGCACAAAAACATACATCAAAGGCAAGGTGCTAATAGAGGACAGAGGAGGGGAAATATGGATCACAAAATGGCCTCTGGGCTGAGAAGATCCATAAAAACCACCAACAGGCCATAAGCAGAGGATTCACAGGCAATCAGCTATCAGCTAGTTACGTCTGAGTGTGTGTGTGTGTGTGTGTGTGTGTGTGTGTGTGTGTATGTGTGTGTGTGCATGATTGTTTTGTAATGTGTGTGTGTGTGTAGTCTCTAGTGTGTGTGTGTGTGTGTGTGTGTGTGTGTGTGTGTGAAAAAGTGGGAGATTCTCTGCAAAATGTCTGTCAGTACTATTGACATTCACTATCGACTAAACATTGACTACAAAAGTCAATTGAGAAACAGAGATTTCATATATATCAGTGGAGATAACAGAGAAGAAAACTATTGAATGGTTTATAGAATCTAGGGGAACTGTGTATGTGTGTGTGTGTGTGTTTGTGTGTATGTGTGTGTGTGGATAGGAGCATGTGAATGGATTCTTAGAGACTCTAATAATCTCTGCCACATTTCATAAGTCTATAACACACTCTCAGTCCATCAATAATAAATTTGCCAACAGCGCTTTTCGTGTCTTAATATCTTCGCCACACATCAGCCAGTTAACCCAAGCTCACCCTCAAACCTCCTGGCTATATTTGACTTTGACTGTGTGTGTGTGTTTGTGTGTGTGTGTGTGTGTGTGTGTGTTTGGGGGGGACATTCTGTTTTCTGCCTCACCCAACATACATCTCCAAGCACAGACCCCCGGGCACTTCGCGGGCCATTAGGTCCAATGTGATACGCACAGTAAGGCTTACAGTGTGTGTAGCCCACAGCAGAGACAAGACTCCCCATAGAGAGACAAAGGAAAACACTCACACAAGGATGAGTGCATCTGTAAAGTCATATTTCAGAGCTGTCGACTGATGCTTTCCAGGAACTCTGTTTAGCATGAGACAGTAAGCTAGTAAGTCAAGTGGCAGGTCAATCGGTGAATGGTAGGGATGTTTAGAAACCCCCTTCTGCAAGATTTACTGTACATTACTTTAGGTTCACCAGCAAAACCACTTAGATGAAGAAATATGTGTATATATGCCTCATAGCATTGGGTATAGATAGAGATAGATTTATTCAGGAGGTTGAGACTGCAATAGAAAGTGTGGAGGATAGTAGAAAGTTTTAATTAATAATCCTAAACTTGTGCCTCTTGATCATAAATAGTTCTAGATTGTGAAAAGGAGCTTCTTCTTCTTTGTTGGTTTTTGAAAAAAGGCACACAGTGAATGTGTGGCTAGCTTTCCGCCTGCATATTCTTTTATTACCTTGTGTATTCCATCAGGCGTCTGTCTTTATCATTTCTCTTAAATTGAGTGCCAGCCCCAATGAGAAATCCTTTTCAAATTCAAATCCGACCCAAAAATAAATTCACACTCTAGTTCAGCAGGGAACGCAGTGAAAAAGTAATACGTTCTGTGTCAAAATGAATTCTCATTTTGAAGGTTGGGAGAGACGCAGCAGGAGACGGAGTATTTGGTGGCAGCCATACTGGGGCCTTGGGCTTTCCTTTCACACTAAAATTGTCTCTCGTTGCATCTTTAAAAAAAAACAATCGGAATGAAAGATTCCTGGTTTGGCCCTATGGGTTTTTTTCTCTTTGGCCTCTACTCTCTGTCTCTCAAACAGCCTGTCCCTGTTTTCTCTCTCTCTCCACCTGCCTCTCTGTGCAGCTCCCTCTCCCTCTCTCTCTCCCTTTCTCTGTCTCCCCCTCAATCCTCCCTGTCTGCCTCCCTCCTCTTACCTCCCCTCTTCTCTCTCTGTCTTCCTTCTCTCTCCAGTCCGTCACTTTGACAGCAGCAGACAGCATCCCCCGTCACTTTTCTCCCTGGCTGGTATCTGGTGTTCTGCAGTGAGCGGTCACAGGCACGGTGACAACGCAGATTTGTGCTGACATCACATCGGCGATCAGGGCTGCAGCTGGATCTATCTGCACCTGACGTTCCACCACTTCAGACCCCATCAGTCAGTCTGAAGAGAGCAGCCACGTGGACGTGATTAGGTGTCCCCAAGCCAGGCCTGGACAAATGAGCTGGATTACCATGCGAGCCCAGATGGATGAGTCTGATGGATGGACAGATGACTGCGCTACCCACAAGGCTATGTTCCATAAGCTTCTTTCAGACCCAAATGAATGGGATGGACTGTAATATAACCGCTGTCTACAGAGGAAAATATTCCCACTGATCCACAAGCTTTATTAAGGGATGCGCTTTGCAGTAGGTCATGATCTCCACTGCTGCCATGTGGTTTAACTACGCTACAATAACACATCTATAATCACACTTCCCATCACATAATATTTTATGTTAAGAACTGGAACAGGTTATGAACTCCAGTATGCTGTCAAAGAGAGTTATTGGCATCAGTTAAAGCAGCAGATGCATTGAATGCCTGTGTAGCCTATAAGGGGCTTTCTGTGAACGTGCACCATGAAAGAATACATTACATTACATTAAATTGTGTCATTTAGCATACTCTTTTGTCAAAGCGACTTACAAAAAGTGCATTTTGCAGAATCAGTTTTTCTTTTTTTTATATTATTCGATTATATTTTTTATTAAGAGTAGAAGGGGAATACAGAATACACATACAGGCCTCCTCAGTAGTACACTGTGCACATATGGTGGGCTGATTGTCCAATTCAACACCCAGCTCAGTCTCATTCCAGCACAACACCTGACTAACATATTTCAGTGTGTGAGTCAGGCTGGTGTTGAGGTGAGGCAGGTAAATGACTTTGGTGAAAGCTGTGAAAAGCCCTGCAGACAGCCTCGCTCATGTTCTGTGGCTGTACCATCCATCTGAAAACATAGCGAATACCAGTCTCTCCAATTAAGGTAAAAGAATAGGCTTGGGCCATTTCCTCACCCTGCATTTGCCCCCTCCCCTCCTCCAACTCCATCTCGCCCCGCCTCACTGCCTCTTCCTGCACTCTCCTCTCCTCTCTGACCTCTCCTTTCTCTTCCATATATCTTCCGCTCCCTTCATCTATTTCCTCTATCACCTCCTTACTCTAGTTCTTCCTCATCCACCTCCTCTTTGCTCCTACTCCCCCTTCTTCTCGTTGCCTTTCCTCCCTTCCTCCATGTCCCCCCTTTACACTGTCTGACCTGCCGCCCCCCAACCACCCCCCACCCATCCCACACACCCCCGTTCGTCTTCCCTGCCTCCTTTCTGGTTACATTTTCAAGGCTTTTTCTCTGACTTTCTAGGCAGATCCAACTGATTCATGAACTGGCACATCCTTTGCGAACATTAAACAGGTTCCCGTTGTGGTGTCACATCATATTGTCAACTAATCTGTCTCTGCTCCACAAAACACACACACACACACACACACACACACACACAAAGTCCCATTCTATGTGACCCAGCAGTCAGACGAGACATAGATCTGCTACCATACTTCGATTGCCTGACTGTCAAAGCAAAGCCGAATAATAGACAATCAATGGAGGAGGATGCCACAGACATGGACAGTAAACAACCACAGACAGCCTCTTTATTGTTACTATAGTTCAGCTTCATGCTTACAGACTCAGACCGGTTGTTTTTGATTGGAAAAAAAAAGGCCAAGTGAGGAGATCTCTCCGTGGATGAGAAATCTTTAATCTAACGCCACATCTGGGACTTTGATAGGCCTTTTATGAGCTTGAAAGTCAGCAGCCTTTTTTCTTTCCCCTCCAGGCTCATTTACCGACACATCATTCAGAATAAACTGGATGTGTCAATTTTGGTGCTCAATGCGCAAGATATCAAGGGAAGATGAAAGAACGGCTGTAATCTCTGAGGTGGAATGTGAATGTGTTTTGAGGCCTTCAGCATGTGATTTAGAGATGCTGGGGCTTGAGGAAAACCTGGACAACAACGTCTGCTTCAAGGTAAAACCACATCTAAAACTGACAAACCTTGATCTCCACATTGAGTCTGTCTGTGGACATACAGGGGGCTTATCATGTGTGCTGTGGGTGGAGAGCGGTGGGTGAGGGGTACGAAAAGAAGAATATGTAATCTAACTTCAATCTGAAAACGCTTTTGGCCATTCAGGCACTTTATGACTTGATTTATGTTTTCTTCACTGGATGTGGAATGCCAAGTGCATGTCAGTCGTGAGTTGTCAAGCGGTCTGCTGAACCCTCTGTCAGCCCTCCATGCCAAGTGTTCATCAGATAGTCCCTCAGCCAGTTAGTCAGCAACATCTCAGCACTGCAACAGAACAATGGCACTCAGAGGTCATCGCTGAATGTTCGTGTTTAGCTAATGCTTTTGCAATGATGAAGACTGTTGGATATCCATGCACACTGTCTTAATTTGCTTTTTAAAATCAAAACAGAAAGGCAGTTAAGGAAGCCACATGTGAAAATGAATTTATTTGAGTCCTGAGATTAATTTCAGAATTAGAATTAGAGTTTTATCTCAGAATTCTGGGAATAAAGTCAGAATCTCAGAACTCAAATCCAGGCAGTAGAGTGACCACTTCTGAATGTTCCAACTAAGTGGCCGAAGGATAAAAATGAGTGTTTGGTATCTGACTGGGCCTTAGCAAGACATTATAATGACAGTTGTGCTGACATCAGGGATTGCTTGGCTTGAATTGCTGTTACTGGAGCATCTCAAATAGCTTAAGCATGCAAGCATGGCTGACCAATGGAAGACCAAACAGAATATGACAGGGAAGCTATCTCCATGATGAATAAACAAATTAAAATGCCTTTCAAGAAATAAACACTCTTTAAATCTAGATTGATTGGACACTTATCTCAACAAGCATAACGCTGTTCATCTCCAGAAGGTCAATCTGTTTAATTGCAAAAACACATTTTCCCTGGTCACACTGTATACATTTTCAAGCCTATAGCTTTTGTTTGAGGATAGCCCTCCAACGCATGCACACAATTCATTTTCATTTCATTTATGTTACGGTGTGTCAAGTTCAATAAAGCTGATCTAACTTCAATCTCAAAACGCTGAACCTGCCCTCCACTAGAAGCTCTGTCTCCTGCCTTTGAAGAGACATTTTGTAACCTGCCCTAGAGGAGCTCAAGCACCCTTCTTTCTCAAAACCTGCCTGTTGTTCACCAGCAAATGGAAGGTAATCTGGTTAGTGGGGATGAAGCGAGTGATCGAGCATCGTGTGCTCTGGTGTTCCAGCCGTTCAAAACAAGCCTGCAGTAATAAGAGGACTCCCCCTGGCTCCATGCAAACAGTTGATTTATATCTGATCCCCAACGCCATGACATCCCACACACTTCCTCTCCGAGACGAGAAAGAAACTGAGGGGGCAGGTAGGGGAAGGAGAGGGATTGGAAGGGGGATTAAGAAAATAAGCATGGATAGCAATGCAACAAGAGACTAGAGGGTATCATCTTGCCATTATATAGTCTTCCTCTATGGCTATAACTTGCCATGCTACAGCTGTAGAGTGTGATGTTTTTCTTTCTCCTTTTCTGCTTCAATATACTATAAATATACAATATACTATCCAATATGCCATATAAGGAAAAACATGGCTCAATCACCAAAAAAGACAAGAGACATTGAATTGGCATAAGTCCCTCTCAAAGCCCAGTATATTTAAATTGGAGTTATTTAGTGTTTGCCAGGCAGCCTGATGGAAGCCATCTTGCCGTTTCCTCCCCTCCACTTTAAGCATGACTCCATGGAACAGGTTGGAGCGTCCCGAGCCGCCCTCCAACTCCAACATCTAATAACTCAGCTGTGGTAAACAGCCTTAGGTGTGCCCGTGCATTTCGGGGATAAGTGCTTGCTTTCAAAGAAGGGAGGTAACATCCCAACATGAGCATGCTTTTTCCATTTCTGTTCCATCTCGAAATAAACCAGAATCAGGCGTTACAGTGGTCTTAACGTTCTGTCTGGGACTTTTGACTCATTTTTACAGTGAATAAAGTTGTATTGTGTCCTACATTTTGCGCACTGTAAATAAAATACTACCGTCCATGCATCTTTGGTTCTGTACTGCATGTCTTCAAATGGGGGACAAATGTTTTACAACAGATCCTGTCCACACCTCAAACTTAAGAAAATATAGTAAATGTCTACCAAAGATGGGAATAATGGGATACTTTGATGAGGATTGATCCCCATTGTAAAATTCTATTTTTGCTTGGTCAGGGATTTCTAAATATTTCAGGATTTAAATCATTTCATCCTGAAATGGTTTGGAGAAGCGGGTTTCTACTGTATTTTCTATGAAGACAAAACTGCAGCTTCAGAATCACCCACTTCCATTTTCTAGAAGCAGCCTAGTTGCTAGACTGTATAACAGCATCATCAGGGAATACAATAATCAATTGATAAACAGTGCCAACCATGAAACTAGCCTCTCCCTGGCCAACAAAAGAGAACATTGGTGTGATTACAACTCAGCACCTCAGCTGATTAGTATACATGTGATTGTAGTATCTAATGCCACCACATCCCTAGGGCTGCTCAGATAGAATTTGATTAAAATCTGAGATTGGCAGTTCCATGCTAATATTATCTCTGTGTATCTGCAGGAGAACAATGGAACACCGCTGTATTGGGGCACTCATTAACATGGAGAGACGCTGTACTGTACAGTTATTCAAACAAGCCTGTAATCATCGGATTCTCGGTTTTGTGTTCATGCCACCATTAGACAATGAGCAAGCTGTTCCTTTCATTACAATGCAACTCTGTATTTACAGGCTTTTATTTCCCAGATACCTGCCATGTGGGAACCTGAGGCTGAATAATGATTAGGTCTGCACAATATCACTGTATATTAAAGACACATTAATATGCATTTCACAGCAAACAGCTTATGGTGCTCATTTACAGTAGAATGTAACTGCTGTTCAGCCTGTCATTGAACATGACAGGATTTCCAATAAGCATTCAGACCACTCAGTTGTGTCATTAGGATCACTGACTATACCCACGCTGTTATATAATCTCCTGAATAACAGTTATTCTGCTCCCAGTACCGGTAAACAAAGGAGTCTGTTTATCAATATCGGCTTTGTTCTGTCAGGCAACTTCCTCCCTGACAGCGGCAACTTCCTGCCTGACAGGTTTTTTCCTGCACTGATTACCCGTCGCTCCATACTTCCAGCCTCTCGCTGGTACGGTGGACGATCTCAGGTGCTTAGACGTCTGCCTTTGAATGAGGAGTATTTTCAGGGGATGAAAGTCCTTTTCATCTGGCAACCTTTCTACCTCTCTCAGCCTCTTCATTTCCTCCCGACTTTCCAGCAAGCGTACGTCTCATCTGTCAACCACCCAATGACATTTGTTTGTCTTTTTTTTCCCCAAAAGCAGACAGCGGAGGACAGATGGTGAATGCCACATGGTATTACCTCTGCCAGAGCTTTAGGTTCAGCACTAAAGAGCAGAAACGCTGTCCTCAGTTCAACTCAAAAACAGCATGAATGAAACTTTCAAGAATATAAGAATATCAGCAATGACATTTTTTAAGTGAACTGAGAATTTCATCAACATGCACACTGATTAAAAGTGTATATAGGATTTCTGAATTGCTGCAGCCGCCTTGGTGTGATCCCTCCTGAGGTTATTTGGAATTTTATCCTTTCCACAGTCTCTCCTCCTTGATGCATTATAAGCCCACGCTTACTTTGGAAGTTGGTTCCCCTAAAAGTGCTTTGCAGCAAACTTGAACAAGATCAAAGGTTATGTCTTTAACCTAAAACGCCACACTGAAGGCATTACTAACTGATAAAAGAGATCAAAAATGCAACTGTAAAAGTAAATAGCCTAATAAAAGAAGAGCGGACGACTGGCATGTGGCTGTACAGACCGGGCCGATGTACAGACCGGCCTGTAGAAGCATTAGCAGGGAAGACGTGTCACAAATCATAGATAAGCCCTCCAGGTTAAGGATCGCAATCAAGACTGAAAATGGATCCCAGAGGACAAGATCAGAGGCCACGAGGTCAGAGATCCGACTTAATCCTGCTACTCAATCTTGAACTCAAACAAGAAGGTTCAAAAAGAAAGGGCTTATTCGTACGGAAAGTGATAGGGAGATGATAGCTTGGAGAGGTACACTGGGTGAATGGAACAAACATTCCCGATGATAAATCAGACTAGGTGGGAGGCAATAAAAAAAGAGAGGGTTGACAGAAATAGCTCCGTTAAAGCAGGCACAGCGAAGGCACATCACACACACAACAGTCATTTCAATGGAGACTCAGGGGGCAAATCAGTCTTGCATGATCCAATAACTGCAAAATAAACACGCCAACACACGTGCACACTCACACACGTGCACACTCTCTCACACAGACAAACATCGGATATGGATATGGTATAGATATGAAATAGTGTCGACATTTTTCACAGCTGTCTTTCCATTGCAGGTACATTTTTTGTTGATATGCACATTTCCAAGAAACCTAGGGAGTATTTCCCTAAAAAAAACTACAGTTACCCTCCATACAAAAGCCTAATACCTAAACAAGTCAGCTCTCAAATGATGCACATCTTGTTAACATGTACTGTAAATATCACCATTACTGCCAACAGAAAAACTACTGGTCATGCAGATGATCCAGCCCAAACAAACAGCCAGGAGAAAAAGGCCTATGCAAATGACTGACCTTCCAAATGCAGCCTTCGAAATACCTGCAGAAAAACAATTTCTTATGTGAAACTAATTTCTTTCCAGGACACCAAACCAAAATACTCTAAGAAAAACAAACTGTCGTCCAAATGACTTGAGTATTTCAAATTTTTCAAATTCCAAATACTCAAAAAAAGAAAGAAAAAAAAGTAATGCAAATTATTAACTTCAAATGCATCAAGGTGTCTGCCAGAGCTGCATAGACCTGTCAGGGGCAACAGCGGTGGGCAGAGGAGCAGCGGCTAAGATCATTATTGCAGTGCTAAATAGAGTGTGTGGAGAGGAGAGGAGGAGAGGAGAGGAGAGGAGAGCAGAGGAGAGGAGAGGAGCGCAGAGGAGAGGAGAGGAGAGAGATGGAGTGTTATCAACCCCATTGTTGTCCTGGCTGTGTGTGTGTGTGTGTGTGTGTGTGTGTGTGTGTGTGTGTGTGTGTGTGTGTGAGTGTGAAAGATAGACAAGGGAGTACAGTATGTGTGTGTGTGTATGTATGTGCCTGTGTATGCAGTTTATTTATAATTATGTACTTCTAAATTTAGTACTGTCTTACAAGTGTATGTGTGTGTGATTGCATGCCAGTGTGTCACTACCTACTTTACACTCTCATAAACACATTAGTCATGCCTGCCTTCATCCTTCATTGCGTGTGTGTGTGTGTGTGAGAGAGAGAGAGAGAGAGAGAGAGAGAGAGAGAGCACAGAAACATCTCAGTACATTGAGGAAAGCGCTTCTTTTCACTTGCATATTGTGGAGGACTTAATGCGCCAACACAAAATAAATAAATGTATCTTTATGAAATAAATAATTAGATGAACAAATAGGTATACATATTTCTATACATTATTAATACTCACTGTATTATTAAAAAGTATTCTTGTTTCCAGGTCCACCTATTATTTATGGACTATTGAATGTTGAATTACTTTGTTAAAATGACTAAATAAGTTAAAAATGATTACAAAATTGTTTTTCATTATTATTATCATAATGAATTGTTTTGAAACACACTGTATATAAATGACTAAATAAATTGTCATATAATTGAGTAATACTAAACTCAAATCAAAATAGAACTTTGTGATTATTGTAACATGATTGCATTTAATTGCCAATTTATTTAACAATAACAGATTTTATTTCCAAAGGTCTTATTTCAAAGAACTCATTTCATTTCACAATGGCTCTTTTCCGAATGACACATTTCTGAGTGGCTCTTATTTCCCCCTTTCCCTTTGTCATTTCATAACAATACTTTTAGTTTCATAATAACACTTTTCATAATAGTGTGGTTGTCTACCTATTTGTTCATTGGATTTTCCTTTGTAATCCATTACTTTGTCTGGCATGAAGAGCTCAAACAGTGTTGAAAAGCCTCTATGCTGTCTCACAGATGGCATTATGGGTAACTTTCTGTCACATTACTCGAAAAACCCAAATTTGACAGAAATAATATAAAAGAGTATGGCCAAATCTAGCTATAGAAAACAAGAAAATTACCATGATGCTTAGAGACAGCTGCATTGATCAACGTACCTGGAAGACAAGTATAATGTAAGGAGACATTTGCTACTAACAGAGTCGTATGGCTTGATATAATTTAGGTAACTCATCTAGAGATCAAAGAGTGTTAGGTACCTTGAGTAACTTGTCTGAAAGACAGACATACTGTAAGTCGGTATATACTGTATATATGAAATGTTTTTGCTTAACTGCTCGCTGTAGATCTGCCTGGCAGGAGTTTTAAGAAACTCATCTGGAGGAAAACAGTTGTGATGAGACAACTTGATCAACTTGTCTGGGAGACAGATATACATTATGAGTTATACTACTTGTTGTATAGTAAGGTATAACAGATATACTGTATGAGGTGTAAAAGCCAATTGGCTGCTTGCTATAGAGTCTGTCAGGAGTTTCTCTTCTTAACTTGTCTGGAAGACAAACAGGTGTGTTAGGGCCAGTCCTGACTAACTTTTTCATTCATTCATTCATTGTCTTTACCCACTTGTTCTACTCAGGGTTACGGGGGGGTGGAGCCTATCCCAGCATGTAGTGGGTGGAAGATATATATGAGATATATATATTTATATTTATTCAATATTATATATTTGTATTTTATGGGCTGTTTGTATGAGTAACTTGTCTGGAAGACAAGGTTACTTTTTGGGGACAAATTATTTGCTTTTGGTAGGCTGCTACCTACTAGGACAGGTTAGGAAATATGAGTTTTGTTTTTGCTGGGCTGTTGCTCTTCTATTTGTCTGGGAGCTTTGTAAACAGCAGCCAAGTGTCAGCTGAGAACATGTTCAGGTGAGCTCATCTTTCCTAGTTTTGGGGGAGGTTACCGTTTGGTCTGTAAAATGATCTGTAAGGCGAGGGTTCAGGGCTTAAACACCTTTTACGCACTAGAAGCACCTTATGCTAGCATAGAGAGAGGTAAATTAACACTCGTCACAAGGAAAACAAAATGAAACTATAATGAAAAGGAACACTATGAAATGATGAGTGTCATTATGAAATGAAAAAGGGGAAAATAACCACTCGGAAATGTGTCATGAATGATAAGTGCCATTATGAAATGAAATATATATATTTTTAAAAGCCTCTCATAAAACCTCTTATTATCAAATAGAAATGAAAATAATGCAATCATGTTTTAGTATAAACAATAATCATAGAATAATATTCGATAAAAAATTGAGCATTATTCAATCATTTAACAATTTATTAACTCATTCATATATATTTCTGTATTTATTCATATAATTATTTATTTCAAAAACGCATTTATTTATTTTATTCTGGCACATTAGACACTCCATGGTGCATTCAGCCTTTACAGAACAGATGAAAACTTTTGATAGCAGAATATTGTAGTGGGGCTTTGAGGCTTTGAAGTCCTTTTTGGGAATATTAGGTAACCCTGGAGGTAAAGCAGGCAATCACTCTCCCCTCTCTATCTCTTTCAAACACACACACACACACACACTTTCTCTCTCCCACAGTACACCGCGTGTTATTTTTAGCCAAAGAATAATGATCTGTTGAGGACCGGAGCAGACTTCTTCACTATTCATCCTCTGCATATTGTTAGAGACAGTCGGAGCAGCTGTCTTGGCAGCCAGCGACCCGGCCAGCCGAGTCAGAGATGGACGACTCTCCGTCTCCTTTAGCCAACTGCTAAATACAAACACCACTACCGTTTAAATGCCATTTAGCCAATTAAACACATTTTTAACTGCATGTGCTTAGTAGAATGTCACCATCTGGCAGTTTAAAAAAAATAAAAATAAGAAAAAATATAAATATAAACAGTTTTGAAAGTTTCTCGAGACACAAAAGCCCCTCCTGAGTGACGGCGGCAGATAATGGCCGGCCTGAGCGCTGCCCGAGCAGAATTGCCTGGCGTGAAACCCGGCCCGCGTTGACGAGGTTCCCAAATCATTAACAGACATCGGCAGGCACATCCTCGCCAGGTTTTATTGTCCCTGAATAATGGATCTAATTAGATCATCAAGGGTGGAAAGGACACAGTGCTCTCCGTATACAAGGGCGCGCATCGCTTCGCCGTAAAAATAGAAATAAACCGACGTCTGCCTTGTGCTAAGTGGTTGTTTTTCGCTGCCCATCCCGACACAGTTCTGGAGATGACATGCAGAGAGCAGGTTAGTGTATTATCAGTATCAGTATGGGTGATTGGCTGCATAATACTGGCTGAAGGATCATTTTTTGGCCTATGGCTAGATTACACCTCACTCTCAGTCTAGTGCGACGCTTCCCCGCTGCGTTTGCAAATCGTAGCTCAAAATTGGCTCCTGCTAAATGTTATGTAAAGTAGGGGACTAATTCCTCTGCACTCTTTGATTGGTCATGCCCTGGCACCTACAGTATAAGACCGCACTGAGCTGGCATTAGCAGAGCACGGATTATTGACTGCAGTTCGCTGCTGTGGCGATAACAAAACTCCTCTATTTCATGTGGAAGTATCCGGGTTTGCAACTTTCCCCCGCCTTAGAGATTATTTCCAGTGCTAATGATTGTTATTCGTCAAGCCATTCCCCACAATAAGCTACACAGTCCTAAGCCATTTTTACCATAAAGCATTATGTGAATGTAGAATGTAAGCCTCGTGGCAAGAAATATCTGGGGACCTTGTAGGTTTTTTTCTGGCGAAATCAAATGAGGCTTCAAAGAGATATACTTAACTTAATTTGACATTTTGAAGAGGGGGCGTTCAACTGCAGACAAAGCTTTGATCCTCCAGTTCTTTACAGTGGTGAAATAAATGAGGCAGCAGTGGAGCGCTCAATTGATTGGAATATGATCATTTGATAGAGAGAGAGAGAAAGAGAGAGAGAGAGAGAGAGAGAGAGAGAGAGAGGGAGAGACAGAGAGAGAGAGAGAGAGAGAGAGAGAGAGAAATGATCCTGGGGGAAATAATCAACACAACACTCAATCAATGTATCTCACAACCATCTACAGATTGTTGTGGTGAGGATAGTGAAACCATTTCTGTGGTGATCTCATCTGATTCATACTGGTGGGCCTCTGACATTGTGTGTATGTGCGTGTGTGCACGCGCGTGTGTGTGTTTGAGTATGTGTGTGCATGCTCTCTACGAATCCCAAACTATTTAAGATCAAACACAGCATTATATTTTCAAATTGATGAACGTAACCTCTATTCAGAAAATAACAGTATGGATACTTAATGGCAACTCATTGCCATCCAGCAGAGTTTAAGATATGAAAAGTATTACACAAAGGTAATCAACTAAAAAGTCTGCTCCGACTGACTTGACATCACCGCTCTAAAAATAACTCCAAATGAGATATGTAGTCTTTTTTCCTGGCTCGGTTTCAGTATTCTGTCTTTTCAGGACTATTTAGATAAAACGCTAGGAAGGGATCTGTTTTATAGCTTTCCCCGTTTAGCCGGACGCTCGGCCCGGCTGTGCGTTGGTACGGTCGATGAGTTCACGGTGGTTTATCACAACATTAGTCCTTATCGGTGGCTGGCAATGGTATTTTGCTGCTGTACATGTGGGTCTGCTGGAGGGGGAAAACTAACTTTGCACCACCCAGCATGCTCGTGTCCGTGCACACACACACACACACACACATATATAACACACAAAAACTCACACATACATACACAGAGGTGAAGAGTGTGGCTCTCTCTCCTCATTCCCTCTCTGTCTGATACCATTACCATTATCTCAGCCGTGCTCATGGCAACCATTTGGAGCCCAGGAAGAGTCTGGCTGGCTAAGTACACTGTAAATTGCCCCACTATTAACTAATCAGTGGATAGGTGTACACTGATGCACTTGATGGTCTGCACCGTCACAGTGGATCTCTGCGGTGAAAAGCACAGATCACAGACTGATAGAAATGCACTGATCAAAAATAGGTTTAAAGACATGTTACATAAAGACACGCAACAGCCGAGCTAAATGACTACTTTTATGACTAAGTGCTTAAATGTTAGGTTGTGTCTGAGTTGTTGTGTGTTAAGCGCAGCCAGCAGACTGCTTTATGCACAGAATAATCAGTGTAATTAAGATTTGATTAAGTGTCTGATTTTCTAACTTAATAATTGATAAAATGATTTTAATTCAATCATTCATTCATTGAGAAACTGTCCCATGTGAATTCTCTGATTCTTCTGGGAGGCAAATTAGCTTTTGCTGTACTATTTATTTTAATTTCCGGCTGGCTCAGTCTTATCGCTGACTGGTCGGACATGCTGACTTCTGTCATGCAGCGTACATTGCGGGGTAGAAGAAAAGTAGGATGTTAGGGCATCCTGAATAAGCATGTGAGCAGAGGCATAAGTAGGTAGCAAGGAAAACTTTTGATAGGCTTGTCCCACTTTTGAGTATGAGACTCATATTTTACTAATATTCTGCAGCCTGCTTCGTGGAAGAAGTTTATGAATTGTATCTTAAGAAAAATAACTTTTTTGAAAATCAATTGGTATGTTGTAAATTCCAATATCGTTCCAGTTAGTGTGAGAGATCTTTCACAAGGTTTAAACTCAAATATACAAAACCCTTTGTATATTTTTTTTTTATGTAAAGTTACTTTCAGGTCTGAATTTGGAATAAAAGTATAAACACTGAGATCAAACATCCCCGCAAGATCTTCAGAACAAGTTCACGGTGAAGAAAGATGGCGATAACTCACATCTTTAAGATAACCTTGCTTTTTCAATTCCAGAAAAAACACGCACGCATTCTTCTAGTGTGTGCTTTCAATTATCACTGTGAAGGGAGGACCCTTTCTCCAGAGCCCTCCCCCTCCCACCCCTTCCTCTTCTCTCCGCACCAAGATATGTTTTTCAAAAGAATCTTTGCTTCTATCAGTCATTGACTCAATCTGGCACAAAAAAAATGAACTGAAAGAGAGGCGAAGGCAGCCGAAGTCATCACATCCACCCACGTGCGTGCTCACAAGCCTCAGAAACCTTCGTCTCTGTGGAAGTGGCAGACATTTGCTTTTGGAAGTTTTTTCCAGTTCTGCTCAAAACTTGGAAAACTCGTTTAAATAGGTAAATGAGATAGAGTCCGTGCAAATGATGATATGAATTAAAACCATTAGTATTTTTGCTGAGAGTCTCAAACATACCAAGGACCAAATCAACCAGCACAGAGCGCGCATGGGCCGAGATGGATAGAGAACTATTTGGATCACAAGAGACATCTTTTTCCAAGCTTCATATCCGCATGCTACACGGATCCCCTCAGGATCCCCCTTTTGTCCTACATCACTAACTCCCACTTGCGTCCATGTGCGATTGCAGAGGAAGCGCATTGCAGCTGAGGGCTATGGGAAAGCAATTAAAGAAGTATTTTGTCACTGGACTTCAGCCGAAAGGCTTTAGCTACAATTCCCTTCTGGGCACAGTGTTCTTAGCACGCTTTGTTGGGTCTGGGAGTGGACTGTGTCTGAGAGAGAGTGAGAGAGAGAGAGAGAGAGAGAGAGAGATGTGAGAGAGAGGTGCTGTTATCACAAGTAAGCACAGTAGCCCACAGGACGACTAAAACAGTAGTGCAAGCACTGCAACAGACCTTTAATACTGGGACCAGAGGGTAAAAATGTAAAGAGATGAAGAGAGAGAGAGCAAGTCAGACAAAGAGGAATGAAAGAACCAGAGGGAAATAAATATGCATGACTATAAAAATAAAGTGATAAGAGACAAATAGAAACAGAGAATAAAGACAGAAGGAAGACAGGAGAATAAGAGTAAGGCCCATTCACATCTAGAATGATAACTATAAATAGAACTGTAAATATAAAAAGATTAATATAATTGTAAGCAAATAGAATGTCTGTATTCCCAGTACAATGTGAACTATAAAAACATCCAAAACGATGTCAATCTCAGAGTGATTCTTTTGGATGCAGAGACAACAATTCAACATTTTCAACCAATCACATTAAAGTTGTAAGATAGAAGCGGGTGGGAGAATCTGGTAGCTCACTGCAGTGATGCTTCATTTGCTGAGGAACATATCGCACATATCGCTGTAGTGTGAATGCTGAAGACTGTATCGTTATAGATTATAGTAGTAATCCTTCCAGATGTGAATGAGCCTTAGAGTGAGAGCAGAGAGCGTATGAAGAACGGAGTGGTTTTGCTGCCGATCTCTCTCTCTCTCTCTCTCTCTCCACAACAATCCCCCAAACTGTCGTTCTGTAGCGTTAACAGGCCCTCCCTCGCCGCTGGAGACGGCTCAGCCTGGACGCTGTATTGCTCTGACTTGTTAAGTGGTTGTTAAGTGTTAGCCAGGGGCACGTTCACCATGCACTGTGGGCTCCATAACAAACAACAGCCTTTTTGTTCCAATTTCTGGCCCTTATCTAGCAGCTTGGATGTCATGCACTTCAGCTGTTCAAAATTATTTTGTAACATTTACGAAGAATCTAAAGTAGTCCTGGATTAAGATGAATATTATGTCTTGGGCCAATTTGAGCGGGATGCTAGAGGTTGCTTATAAATTAGATCGTAGACATCATTGCTGAGGCTGAAAAGTGGCACAGTGTGCAACGTTTAAAGTTTCACAGGGTTGAACAGACATTATGCAGTGTGTGTGTTTGTGCAAATATCACTCGTGTGAAGATAAATGGCATGGAAATAAATAGTAACATCTTTCTGGGGCCACAGACAAAATGTCTCGCTCTGAGAAACACCACCGTTGCATCCGATTTGAAAATGCACCACGAAACTTTCAGAAATAATTGCCTCGCATCAAGAAATTGAGGAGGTTAAAAAGAGGGAGAAACATTTGGTCACATCCTCAAAAGTCAGTGTAACGGCTTTCCCTGGGCGCCGCCAATCAATCATGAAACCTTAATAGGTTGCAATGACACCTGGAATTCCGCAGACCCCATGAGTCACAGACTACAAGCGCGAGCCAAAATGAGGGTGAAAAAGAGTCGGAGAACGGCAAAGGGAATCAATCAGCAGTCTAGGAGAGTCATTGCTCGCAGGGAAATTATATTGAAGGAGGGATAATATAATAAGTCAGAATTACCAATGTCTCACAGCACACAGAGCCACCCTTGGAGGGAGAAAAGTAAGCTACATTAATTATTGCCAAACACACGGTGCTTTCAGGCCCCCCGAGAGCGAGACTCATGATGTTTAACAGCAGGGAGGCTTTTAGTGGGACGCAAAACGTCATTGAAGCTCCTTCTACGATCTTTCATTGGGCCTCAAAACTTTTCCTCAGACTTTATCTGAATGGGAGTCTTGGTGCCACTGACATGTATTTGTTTCAAAATGTTTGGATGGCTGCTGCTTTTGCTGTCAAAACTTTTCTTCAATGTGTTTGTTATATATTCTTCACTGTTTGGATTCTCGCACACCAACTCATAAATTAGTTGAAATAAGCTGTTCTGCACTATTTACCCGATGCTAAATTTACACTGTGATCTTTTCATCCGCTTGCTGCCATATGATGGGTTCTGTGTAATGCAAAGTGCAGATTCTCATTAATAAAAAGATAAGTATCTGCGGCATCTTCTAGACAGATTGTGGAATCGTATGCAGACAGATGCATCAGGGCTGTGTGACAGTGCCAAATGCGGAGAATCAGAGCCAGAAATACTCTCATGCGTCACTCTGAATGTCAGTGTTTATGGAAAAGGACAAGCATATCTGGAGTGATAATCTGGACACCTGGCTGGTAAACAGCAGGGAGGATCTCCTGAGGTGAACAGGGAAAGGCAGACACACAACGGTGTGTTTTGCCTGGCAGTGAGGACAGCAAGACAGGTTGAATCCATGCAGGAGACAAAAAGATTTCACATTTTTCAAATTTCGTTTTTAGTGACAACTCCAGACTTCAGACGAATTAGAAGCAAACCAACTGGAAACACAAAACAAAAAAAATGCCGCTGTCAAATATTGAATAGCGGCCCACTGATGCCCAAGCCCCTCGCTCTGTCAGTGACCTGGAATTATGTGCAGCCTGTGTGTGTTTCCCCAAGCGACAGAAAGCCATCAGGGGTTGACACCGCCGTACGGAAAACCCTCGGGAGGGGTTTTCCACCCAAACGAGAGAGAGAGGGAGAAAGAAGATTACGAGAAAAAGGGGAGGATGGAGAGAACACAGAGACGGGCAGAAGACAGAGAAAGAGACCGGGAATGCAATTAACTGTGAAGGACAAAGAGCGAAAGGACAAAGCGGCAACAGAGGACAGAGACGGAGAGAGAAGAAGAAGAGAGAGAGCGACAGAGAAAACGGAATCAAATACGACGAGGGCTTGTCAGTCCAGCTGTCGCAAAGAGGGGGAAAGAACAAAGAAATCAGGCAGGGAAAACAAGAGGTGAACATCTAAAGCTGCAGCAGACAGTATTGAGAGCGGGTGAAATGAGGTTTACACAGCAGGCACCCAAACAGCCCCAAACACACACAAATAAAAGCTTGCTAGTAGCAGTAAGAGGGGGAAGTAAAATAGATAAAAGAAGAAAAGCAGAACAAAAAGCGCAGAATAACAGGAGACTGAATTAGAGAAAATGGACTGCAAATACCAGTGAGATAAAGAGAGAGAGAGTCTGGAGAAAATGAAACAACAGTGTGTAATTTCTAGTTGCGCTGACAGCGGAAAATAGAACCGTAAGGGTATTAGCATGCTAATTGGATCCTTGATACAAGCTTGTCTGCACTGTTTACTGTCAAGATCATCCTGAAACAATGAATAGAGATGCCTCTGCAGCAAGTTGGCTTTTAAAGGCTCAATGGTAGAATTTCTGTTTCACTATATACAGTATATATATTACAGTTTTATCCAGAGGGACTTCCAATAACACATGGATGTTGCTATGACTATTTGGCTACAGGAGAGACTCTGTAACCACTAGGCAACCCTGCTTTTCTACCCATTGGTCATTAATAATGTCCAGAGCTACAAAAGCAACTCGACGGGGTCATTATCAACATTAAATATTTGCAGAAGACATTGTAGTAATGTAGCCACTGTTTGCAAGGTTTCTCTCGTTAAAGAGAGCAGAAATTGGAGATTTGGGATTGTAATAAGGTGTAACAGCTGTCTTTAGCCTGCTGGAAATTAAGAAGCCATTCTGGAGAATTGAATTGGCGTTAAAGCAGCAACTGAACAGCTTTAATGGAGCTTAAATGAGCCTTCCACACAGAAAACTATTTGATAATGAGCCATTAAAGCATTAAAAAAACACATGTCCGTGAAAGTTATTACAGCCTTGGCAGGGAATTTTGTAGCCTCTCAACAAATTACCTTTATGGCCCAAAACGTCTTCCGTGATTTTCATGACCTTAAGGAAAAGTTGTGAAATGAACACTGTCCATTAAGTGCAGAGAAAGATGAAAGAAAGTAATGGGCAGGTGATGTGGAAGTACACGTCCCTTGGCCTCGCTAACGAACCTTCATGGTTTCAGATAGGGAACATTCTATCGATCCAGGAAGTAGGGGAGCACGTTTCGTCATTATCCGTGCGGCTGCAGCATCTTGAGTGGCGCTGCTGCAAATTGAACCCATGTACAAGAAGAGGGAAAGATGTCAGAGGCCAGGGGAGACACAATGCTATCGTCGGTTTTGTGAAGCCGAAAGCGGATGAAAAAGTGAAACAATAGAGAAAACATAAACAACTGGCATCGGAGGAGAAAGGTGAAAATGAGAAGAACAAAACCAAAAAGGCTACAGAGCGTGAAAATGTGATAAAAATCCATTTTACCAACATCACCAGTCTCTCACTGCAGCTACACGCTTTCTCTCTCTTTCTTTCCCACTCCTTCTATCTGGCTGTCTCTCTTTCTCTCACTCTCTCTCTCTCTCTCTCTCACACACACACACACTACTCTCGCAATCTCTGTGGTATAGACCCCCGTTTGTTGTACCATTGGCCATTCACTCTATTCTAGCACCACCTATTGATACTACTCCAACTGTTCACTATACAGATACAGCACTGTTCATAGGACTGAGAGGTAACACTGTAAACCATACGCTGACGTTTGTATTAAGGCCCTGATTAAGCTATATTAGAGATCTTTTTTGATCCACAAATGTCATGTGCATCAACTTCCCCAAGTCTTTAGAGAATACAAGAGCAAATCACATTTTTGCAAATGTCTAGTAATCCAAAACTGTTCCCCCAGCCACCTGCACTTGGTAAACAGCTTAGAGGGGTGGAGATAACTGGAACAGATCTCTATGAAATTAAATTTTACGACAGCCGATCCTCTTGTCTCTTCATGGAAAATCATGAACAAGAGCATTTGCCTAAATAAAGTTCATAGCTGAGTCACACGGCGGGCTGAGAGCGGAGTAACATAAAAGATAGATGGACAGATTTTACTGAATGGCTGCAGCTGTGCCACACACATATTGCAACACTTAAACATAATCACATCCTATAACCAGTCCGGAGCGCTCGATATTTTCAGCGAAGTCGACTTCAGCGTCCCCTCGCTACTCTGTAAGTGTCTTTGCCGTGTTACAGAGACAGCGCTTGCCGTAAGCCGCCGTGCGTCTATCATGAAATACGGGAGCCTGACCTCTGGCACTGACAACACAGTAGTACTTATTATGTAATGGAAAAGGTTAAACCGCACCCTTGGATCTGTCTTAGCCTGATGTATGGCTTGCTAGCCTGGGAGCTCCAAACCTCAACGTGTGACATTTTGCAGTCGGTCCAAATGATGCAGGTTGGATTCTCAGAAACAGTTAGTCTGGCTCTTCTTTCAAGGCTTGCAAAACAGCCAATAAAAGTAGTTAATCGTATGACAGCGAAATTGTCCCAATCATCCAACTGACGTAAAAAAAAGCATGCGGATCAAAGACGAGGCTTTTCCTCAGACAGCTTGGACTAGGATCCTGTTAAGGCACAGGATTCTTGACGGGTTTATTTTGCCAAAAGAGCTTTAAACACCGAGGTAGGTTTCGCCGTTCTGTCACATTATCCCTAAGGAGTAAACTGAGTCCGTGAGCACGGCGATGACGACGCCCAGACAGAGGGAAAGAGTGGCATTTAGGGCCATTCCACGCACCTATGAATAAAACATGGACCATTAGCTCGATTAATATTGAAGAATAACAACAGTCGGCTGACCTTGCTTGAGTGATGGTTCTCAATTACATGACTCTGTGTGTGCATGTGTGAGAGAGAGAGTGGGAGAGAGTGTGTGTGTGTGAGAGAGAGAGTGTGTGTGCACGCACAGGTGCATTTGCATTTGAGCAGTGAATGCATGTCATTTTCTCAGGGCAATTACCTAAGCGCCAGAGAATTACAGGAGTATTACTCCAAAATCCAAAATAAGAAGCTGCATATTCATGCTCATCTCCCCCATTGATCTTCTCCACCCCATTCATTTGGGCATAAAGCTATTAAGCGGTTCCTCTGACATTTGGATACCAGTGAAGTCTAAAACACATTGGACACGGTTTTGAATTCGAAAACTGCTCCTCTAAAGGCCTGTCATCTATTTCCTTCTTCGTCTTTTCTTCTGGCAGACCCCTCTCTCTCAGACCTCTCACCCCTGTCCCTTCAGACAGCAGGGGGGTCAGATTTGCCGCTCACAGACGGGCCGATCGACAGCCAGAGCATGGGATGATGAATGACAAACTTATCTGTGACATTCAGAAAGCAGCCAGACGTGTTGCCAGCCCTGCCCGTCTCACTGCAGGGAGCTGGACGCTTCTCCGTCTGCCTGTCTGCACGTATCTCCTCATTCCTCTCCCCCGTCTTTCTCATTCTCTGCTGTTTCTGCCTGTCTGTCTGTCTGTCTCTCTCTCCCCTCTCCTTGTCTGTATTGCACAGTATGTTTCTCTGTCCTCTGTATGTGCTGTGTGTCTCTCGCCGCTTGCCCTGCTCTTTGCAGTCGTATCGGTCCACTTCAGCCTCCTCACTCCACCGATGCCTCTCATAAAATCTTGGCTGACACAAGCCATTACCCTAAACACGGTTACGTAAACACAAAGGAATCCCCAAAGAAGAATCCTGATTTAGCCACAGACATCTTCAAGGCAGCCACTTCAGCGTCTGCTCTGTTTCTGCCCCAATTGCACATTGAAGCGAGCCAGGCTGTGTTCAGCGATGATTTTGGATTATTTTAGTTTCCGGCTTGTGGGCTGACGGGTCCATGAAGGAATGCTTCTTCCCCTTCCATGAATTTGCAAATACAATCAATAAAGAGGGTGAATGCATGAGGGTGGTTCGAAGCGGTGTCAAAAATTCTCACGGAGGAGCGAGAAGTCCTGGTTGGATGTGGCTCATGAAAATAATAACCCATACAAAGTCAACAGGCCAGTGTGAGAGGAAAGATTTGCCAGCTTAGTTGCTCTCTCCACACGGAAGCTATTCTGTCAGTATGGCGTTATGCTTAATACAGTACAGGACAGATCAATGCAGAGAAGTTGAATGCATTGACCTTTTAACAGTGTGTGTATGCCTACTTTTGTGCATGCGTGTGTACTTCCATGTGTGTGTACTTGCATGTGTGTGTACTTGCATATGTGTGTGTGTGTACATAAGTGTGTTTGTCCTTGTGTGTTTATTAACTCGTAAAATTATATTTATTGCTGGGAACCTAACAGATGTCTCTCCATTCCCATCCTGTTAATTTCTCTGAAGAGAAGCAGGAGCTCGCATGAATGCAAGCGCATCTGCTGGTGCGCGTATATACTGTGTGTGTATGTGTGTGTGTGTGGGCATCCGTATGTGGTGTGTGTGTGTGTGTGTGTGTGTCTGTGCTATAAGAGTGTTACATCTCTAGCACACACTTCTCCACATCTCTTTGGCTGCAGAGAGGAGGCATGTTAAAAGAGCTACAGCGCTGCCTTTTCTGCAGTTTCTCCACTGGTAAATGTTAGAAATTCACCTGTAAATTACTATTGATTCACTACTCAGTATCCAATCTGAACAAGTTGATTGTAGGTGTGTAACCTGTACTAAATATCCAATGATTTATTGCACTTCTCAGGATTTTATCAGAAGCCTAAAACATTAGATTTGTTTGAAATGTCTTGTATAATTAAGAAAATGTGTGCAATATCTGTTTCTTATGGCTGTTACCATATCAAATCCAATTTAGAGTCTATTTATACTCATATTTGAGTTTTTCAACCATACAAATAGAATATTTGTATCAGGCTACATCAAAACATATAACATGACTCACATTCTGTATTTTCATAATTCCTCTCTTGTTTAAAATAATCTTGAACTGAGCTGGTGTTTATTTAGAGAGCCGTGCATATCCTACTACATGCTGTCACATCCATTTATAACCACTGAAAAATGAAAATCCGTTTCATATTGTGTGTCTGCAGTCACAGTCATTCCATGCTGAAGGAGCCGCGCAGTCTCATCGACAGTGGAGAGCAAATATCACACAAAATACAGCAAACGAGGGTTGAAATTGAAAGACAAACTCCCCAGAAATTGTGCGGTAGCCTATTTGAATTACCTTCCTAATCTTATTACCCTGTTCACCAATAACTCATTAAGTTAAAACCTGAACGAAAGCCTGATTCGGTGACTTACCTTACTTAAACAGATTTTAGACTGCAATCCCGCTGAGTGAAACGGATGCTGCGGTTCAGACGCGCCCGGCGGTGTCCTGCCTAGACCCGGAGCTTCCTCGGAGACTGACTCCCATCTTCTGCGCTCTTATTTAACGCAGTGTCAGTGCAAAAGTTTTTTTGTCATCCACGGATATAAAAAAGCACAATAAAATCAATCAGGTGCTACTACTGATGCGGCTTTGTCCATTTAGTCTACTTTTTTATGAGCTCAATTAATGACCGGCGGTGCGCGCTTTGGAGGAGCGCCGGCAGGGCGCCGGTCGGTAGCCGTTTTGCGCGGTGACACTTCACTGCCCGGTAATCCAAGTGCGTCTAACAGCCTCCCGTTGCCGAGGATGAGCGTGCGCCGGAGCTCCTCCTCGCCTTATCTCTCGTTAAAGACACACAGCGTGGCAAACCGGTATCCCGACCGCTTGCGCGCCCTGTCCGGTTTGGACACTAGAGATGAGTGTTAATAAGCACACACACCGTAACGACAAATCACTGTGACGATCATATAACACTTCTATAGGGACGCAGGTTAGTGTGTAGCCTACGTGGTGCTCATAGTGACTTTATAATGACCTTGGAGGTACTGTGTGGTTGATCTCCTATAGTATCGGTATAATATTCCTATAATATTCCTATAGGGACTTCTAGTGTGTCTGTGGTACTCAATAGTGAATTTATAGTGACCTTATCCTACTTGGGTTATGGTATTTTCTTTAGCTCCTATCACTATAATATTTCAATAAGATATTTTAGTCTATGTAGGCTACTCATAGGCTACTTATATAGTTTTGCTGTGTTATTTGTGTAGCCTGGTCTACATCTTTCTAAATAGTTCTTTCCCGTAGGGCAGAACCAGCCTTGAAGGTTTTGAATCTCCACAGTGCTTCAAGGTTTTAAGTCTAACGGATAAGACGAGGCTGTACTGCAAACAGTTTTCCTGGTAAATGTATTGTGTGTAAAATTGGAAATTGCTCATATCAAATAGGCTTATTCTATTCAGCACTCTATTTTGAGCTTGCGAAGGTATAGTCAGCCTTGTCCTCCTCTTCCTCCTCCTCCTCCTCCATCATCATCATCATCACCAACCATCACAAAAAAAAGGTTTGGTTATAAAAACTGGTTATCAAACTGGTTATCAATTTATGTATTGTATATAGAGCGTATTCAAATATTGAGTATTTGAATACGCTCCTCTAATCATCATGCTCATCCTCATTATCACCATTACTGTGTCGTCCTCCTCTTCCTCCTCCTCCTCTTCATCATCATTATGGTCATCATAATTTCCACTATTCATGATAATCCACATCAGCATCATAATCATCCGCATAGACATGAGTGTAAACAGGGTCTGTACTTATTTGACAAAGCTACAGATCAAGTTGATTCCCAAGGGACCGTTGATTGTAATCTAAACCTGTTTGTCTAATATCAGACCAGTCAAGTCTTCCTGAGGATTTTGGACTCTCTAGTCCTGAAGCAAGAACATTATGTTAGATGTGGTTTATTCAAAGTAGTAAAGCAGAAACATAAAGCAACTCATTTGACAGATGATTTCCTTATTTGAGGCATGGTAATTTGACGTTTGGTAGTCTGATTTGACATTTCCATAGTTGTTATGTGTGGTAAACAGGCAGCATCTGTGGACCTGCCACTATAGGGAACACTTAGTCAAAGAGGAAGTGTCTCCTCACTGCTGTCTTTTTGTTCTACAACTTTCTCTCTGCACTTAATTACAACACATCCAGGTGTTCGTCTGCAGTTCCTGCCGTCACAAATTTAGCACTCATCTGTCTTCATCACACAAACACACGTACACACACACACACACACACCATCATCATCATCGGCATCATCATCCACAAAAAACCCACACCAGCACGCACATATACAAATACATAAGCACATATGCATATCTACACATGCACGCACACACACACACATGCACACACACACTGAGGCAGAGAGGAGCTGGTGGGCATGAAGTTGCATATTTATAACATATTATTACAGTGAAATGCATGATGGGCCTGTCATCTCTAAGACCAGGAGATCTGCAAACAAGCTGCTCTGCCTTCAAACCAGCAGAAAGCAGGAAAAGGCAGAAAATCCAGCCGGGAGGGAGAAGACGGTTGGGCAAACATGGTCTTCTTCGGGATATTATTCCCGAAGAAGACCATGTTTGCCCAACCGTCTTCTCCCTTCGAAAACAGCGTTGCCCTTGTCAGCCACATGTGACATGCATTTGCACGTGTCTCCACAAAGTTCATTAGATTAACCCTAAATCAAACTGAACATGACTATCCAGCAACACACACTACACATCAGCCAGATGTACTGCAGTGCAACCCAGAATTGGAGATTAAGAAAAGAGAAGAAATCCTTTTTCAAGTTGTGATAACGCATTGCAATCCCTGATGTTAGGCTCTGTTTTTCTACTTCAAAGGGCTTCCTGCTCCTTTCCTCCTCCCCATTTCATCATCCATTATTGCTGCCCAGTATAGCAGCTTTCAAAGGTCAGTCACACCTGGATAAGTCATTTTTAGCATATGACACCACAGGAAGCTGTCTTCCCAAGACCTTATCAGCATTCCCTTTCAGCAGAGCCCCCACTGGCCGGTCAAATCTGAAATTACGTTGCAGACGGTATTGTGGGTAGAGGACACTTCCACGAAAAGGGAAGTCTGTTTCTCAAAACCCCATCATTACGGCCACAGTTTGTGGTGATAATGGAAGGTGGACGGATGATGAAAATGGAGCTGGAGGGACGCCTGTTTTGTGGGAGACGCTTTCTAGGCTGAGTTTGTCAATCTGCAGCATAATGATGCAGGAGAGAATGTCATGTGAGTTTGATGTCAGTGTTGGTGGTGTCCTTCTTCGGTTTGAAATTAACAGGATGACGACGCATCGTATCAGTGATGGCCAAAAATACATGCAATACTGGCATGAAGGAATGTATTTGCTTGTATTGTTTATTTTGTTTGTTTTTTTTTATTTCAAAATACTAAAAACATTTGAGGCTGGAATGCTTTTTAGCCTCTAATGAGATTGTGGGGTTGGATGCTCTTTGGATAAAAAAGGGTCTTCTGGTAATCATGTGGTAATCATGTGCTTCCATATCCTGATGAAGACCAGGGGGCCGAAACACAGTTTCTAACTTACATTTATTATAGCCTAATAGAATAAATTATTCTGAGCTTTTTGGATGGCCTTGGTCTCTCTCTCTTCTGTGTGCTTACTAAAAATACATCTTTTAAACAGTGATTACTAAGCATCCATTCAGAAAACAAATCCATGTCCCACGTCAAGTAAAAAACTTAATGGAGAAAAGAGAAAAATTAATCTGTCTGTCATCTTATTGCTCAATTGCATGTCTCTATTCATACAGGTTATGTCGTGTAACGTCTTTTTTTAGGTTTGGATTCAAGGGTTTGGATGGTTGCAGACCTGAACACCCTGTGACACGGATGTGCAGCACAGAGTCAATTCCATACCATCTTCCCACCGAGTCTGATTGGAGCATAACTTCATACCAAGCAGAGGCCTTATGATACAGTCCTATCACTTGATCAGTTGATTATTTTTAACGGTGAATAGTCTCAGCCTTCTGTCACAGGGCAGAGCTATTCAAGTACCTCACAAGGGCCTTTTGTGTTACTATCAAAAAGCGTATTTGTAAAGTATTACGTGAAAATATGGTGTCGTCAGAAATATTTCTATGAATTACATTAAGGTTATTTTTTACGCTTATAAAACCGTCCAAATATAGTCAAATATGTGTTTCAAATGAATGCATTGGAAATTCTGCCCATCTGAGCATCACATATGAAGAAATTGGATGTCATGCTGCATTCAGTGACAAAATACTTTTCAAAGCCTGGAGATCTGAAATAACAAGATGCATAATGCTCATTAGTTTGTATTGTGATAGAAGTGTGGGTTTCTGTGGCAAAACGTGGAGGTGTGAGATGTGCATGGAGAATAGGGCCAATTAAATATGATTTTCAGGGCTTAAATTCGCTCATGTATTTCATTATATCTCACCCAGTTTCTCCCATACCATCCAGATCACACTTCAAACACCTGACTCCTCAGCATTGTCCTATTCAAAGATGCTGATAACAAAACTACACAATCTCTACATTCTGTGACCAGGACTCTACATCGCTTCACTCGCCCGGGAATCAGACGCCAAAATATGTCCAGTTTAGTTTACAGCAGGCATCACAACAGAAGGATTGTTCCCCATTTGCATACAGCCTGCTTATTCAGGGACTTTGCAGTTCTCCAGTCCAACTCTCTTGGGAGAGCATGTGGTTGGTCCGCTTTCCCAGATGTGATATATATTAAAAAAAACACTTTATTAAGCAGCAAATCCAATTGTGCCAATGTGTTTACCTAGTGAGTCTGCAGCGAACTGCTGAATAGGAGCTCAATATAAAGTCTTTAACCTCTGGGAAGCTGGTAATAGAAGTGCACAGGCGAAGAAGCAGCCCAAGCTTAGATTGAAATCTTTTTTTTTTTCTTTTTTTTTTTTGCACTTTTCAAATGTGCCAGAAAAAAAAAATCATCTGGCTTAGGTGAAAATAGGCATCTGTATTCATTCGTTCTGCTCAAGTCATTTTTAATCTTCCCAACCTTGATGAAAAAGGATTCTGGCACATTCGCAGGAGGGTGAAGGCAGTAGATTTATCTACAGCTATGAGTCATCTGCTGTAAAGGGTGATTCTGTTCCCAGACAGCAAATGTGCATTACAATTGATACAGTAAACACCGCGGCTTGTGGACAATGAGTGCAATTTTCTCAATTAGATAAGAAATTGCATATTCAAAAATGAATATTCACTCCAAAAATCAATTACTGTAGCACTACCGGAGCCAAGGCAGGTTGAAATTACATTAGGACTCCAGGAGCAGGGTGTGTGGGTGAAGAAGTGGAATGACTATTAGTAACTCTCTAACGCATGACCACATTAATCTGTCTCAAGTTGGCATCTCTCCAGGAATCCATTGGTCATTTCTACCTGCGATGGCCTCCAAAACATCTCAGCAGCAGAATTATGGAGCTGTCGGGGTTCTGTCATTGTATGACAGCCAAATGTGTTCAGCAGCCAGGTAGACGGTGAAGAACAGCCCAGTTCTTCATCATCAGACACATCAATCCTAGGTGTGAGTGAGAGAGAGGGAGAGAGAGGGGGGGTGTGGGGGGGTGAGACGTTCCACTTTGCCCAGCAGAGGCTGGTGGATGCTGGGGAAACTGTGATGCCATGTCGGGGCAGAAAAGCTGATGTTTGGTCTACAGTTTAAACAGACCAAAGACTGGCAGCCGAGAAATGATGCATCTGAAAGTGAAAATGCACGAAAAGGATTTGCATGCAGTATGTTATTCCTGTGACCATAGTTCAGTTGTTGTGAAAATGATCATTCTCTATTAGGCCCAGAAACTAGAAAACCAAGATCCTAATGTGAAACCCCCTTGTGCTGCTCCTTTTGACAACAAATGGGATGTGATTTTCTGTACTCATGGAATTGAGCCAATATTATCTCATATGTCATTAGGGTCAACAAAGGCAGCCTTCAATCTATAGACAAGGGAGCAGCTCTAGAGTTTTGTTGTCATATCACAGATATCTTGGACTTCCAGTTTCTGGCTTTAGGAGGCACTTGCTTTCGTTAACAAAATGTAAACTGATCCGTCTAAAGTCATAGAAATAACATGCATTCTATATAGGCTGCATTTTCCCTTTAAGGAATTGTTTGTTTTAAATTCCTAATTATTGTCTGATTATCTAGTCATTTCACATACTGTAAGGAGTATTTTGTGAATGAGAAACACGAAAATGAAAAGAGTGATGCTGATTTGGTTTAGCGCTGAATCTAGAGGGGAAACTGGTGAAACATGTAGTTGGATCTCCACCCGGTGGCTGTTTATATTCCCATCCTGCCAAAGCTGTGAGATCACTCTGAAAGAAGTGTTCATAATAGCAAACAAGATCCACCTACAGAAAGACACTGTGGTAGAAATGCTGCTGAGTCAGTGCCTGATCTGCTTGATGCGGATTTCTCCAGTATAGTAGGGAAACATAAAATACCTGCATTGCCTTAGAAAAACATTTTCAGGAGGCTACTGCAAGCCTCTTTGCAGTTAACAATTTCACTCAAACTTATTTACTTGGCTTGTCAGGCTAGAAACATCATTTCACATGGTCATGACTTTCCTCTACATCTGAGAGGAACTTTCAATTACAAAATTAATATATTTACATTCATTTGTACCTCAAAGCAGGAGCATCACATGCCTCTATTTTCTTTTGGCCATTATTAGATATATAAACCTGCCACCTGGGGGCGTCTAAGATACTCTCTTGCACCAACAGCTTCATGCATCCTCAAAGCAGCCCATTATCCTAAGGAGAAACTCTAAATTGACCAGTTATATTGTGTTTTATCAGCCTGCAGTGAACTGTATGAAATGTGCATTGATATCATACTGGTACTCTACCTTATGTAGTGTTCATTAGTGAGTTCAAAAGCATTATTCAGCTATACAGTAATACTACACACAGTGTTTATACCACAAAATCAGGACAGTAAAAAAATTTGATAACAGTTTTCTAAATTACAGTATTACAGAGTGTGAGAAATTGACAAACGTAGCCTCATATATGGAATTCATCATGCTTTTCAACAGAACCATGTTTCAATGTAAAAGTCTATTAATTAGCAGGGGGAATGAGGGTTAAATTACCCTGCCTAATGTAGTGCAGCTAATGCAATATTGCCAGAGCAAGATCAGTTCATCTCAAGCACTCAGAGATAAGCCAAATCTTTTGTAATCAGTTTAATATCGACACCCATAAACGTTCCAAGTCAGAGCTTTGTTGTAATTAAAAATTAACCACTGCGTCCATTTGCACAGACTCAAACATTCGTCATGTCGTTTGGTGATTAAAAAAACACCGTAAGAAAGATGGATACATTGCTACAGAATGTAATAGCCCTAACCCAAACTCAAAACAAACGGTTTGTTGTCAGAATGGTGAGAGTTGGCATCAGGTGCTGAAAGGCTAAAACCTTCACACTGCAGTAAAAAAAGAGTGAGCAGGGTATAAATCAAAGATGATCCTTTCACACAACTGTTTGGCTCATGCTCTCTGTTATTTTCCTTTCCTCATGTCTGGTTCATTTGCCCTCAAAATATTCATGCATGTCTTTTGTGTGATCTATATTAGAGCAGTGTGGCCTTATAACCACTAAATTTTGCTTTTAGGTTTAGGTAGAGTTTAACATCAGTAGTGTAGTTGAGCGTATACAGAAGTGTACAAAGTGTGTAGTGACCTCTTGACCTCCTTTCTGGAACATGTATCCTCCCTTTTAGACTAATTTACCATTAACCTTTATTGGATGGTGCCCATCTCCTCTTCAGTATCATCCCCCATGGGCTCCATCTATCTCTACACCTCTTGACTATGCTATTATTGAAGACCAATAATATCGGTAGGTTCAAAAGTAGAGGTAGACGAAAAAAGTTTACCTCACAGGGCAAGAAATGCATATAAATAAGCTTAAAGTCACAATGAAACCACATTTTGAGAGAATCTTGCTTCCTTAATGTGATGCATTTCCTGTGTTGGTGTGGGACATAGTGGGGCAGGATCATTCACAAGTGTAAACCAATGGGATATCAGTTAGGGAGAGAAAGGCAGTTTTATTTCTATTTTATTCCTGGTGCAGCATGAAGTCACCAGTTAAGATTTTCCATTTTCCAGTAAGTAAAAGTAATGAGATGATTGTCAAATAGGTGTATTGTATGATAGTTAGAATGAGCTAAAATGGTGGAAAAAGTAATTTTTCATCTCAGTGTCACTTTAACCTCATTTCCCAAACCCACTCCTGCAGTAAACTCATCTCTGTTCCATTGAAAGCGGTGGGCCAAGATGATCCCAAGGCTAAGTTGCTTTTGAGAAGCTGGGCACAGACTGTTATAATGACAGCCTCTCACATCCCTATCTAATGGATGATTTAGCTTTGGTTCTTAATAGCAGGGGGGCCTAGCCAGACGTATTACCTCTTAGTACTATTTATAGCCGAGCCGAATGGGAGAGCGGTTTCCTTTGATATCTCCCATAAATATTTATTGTCTCAAAAATCACACAGCGCTTCAACTATATTCTATTATAGGAGATGGAACAAAGTAACGGTTTAGGACAGACAGGCCGTCCTAAAAGACAAGTATAATTCATCGGCTGTCTTCTTCAGTGTTTTGATGTCTCCTATGGTACCAAAATTATTATATCTGAGAAAATTAAACTGGCTTTATGAAATACTAGCTTGTAAAATCGTACTCATAAACAGAAATATAACATATGACACTCCATTTCTGCCCTTTTCATTTTACAGACAAAAAAGGAGCTCAGGTGAAAGTGTGTGTGTGTGTGTGTGTGTGTGCATTATCGTGCATGTGTGCATGGATGCATTCGTGTTCGTGTTTATGATTGAGTGTACTTCACTATGATTACAGTATAATTGCTAAAGCATTATTGGGCTGTATATACTGCAGCAACATTCCTGGAAGATTCACCTTTTGTAAATACAACCTGCAGCTTCTTCTCCTCTAAACACACAGCAGTATTCCACGACTGCTTCCTTCCTGATTCAAGGCTACACAACCCAGAATGGCTTGAATGCCTTGCACAGTATTACCAGATAAGGAGGGAAGACGGCAGCTTTAGTAAAGAATGGTAGAGGCCTCGAGATAAAGTGAAAGTGACTGAGGGAAAGTGACAGACAACCAGACAAGGTTTTTTTTTTCCGTTGCTGCTGCAGTATTGGGCTTAAGTGAAAGAAGTGAAGGCAACCCTGAAAGATACTGAATACTGTGAGAGGGGACAGAATAGATTGTTGTCACATTCAAGTCAGCTAATTAACCAAATGTTACCCAATACGTTCCCGCGAAAATTGTGCAAATGTACAAGAAACAAAATGATACTTGCACCAAATGTTTGATGTATATTTTATCAAAAATGTGCTTATGATAAAAAAGGATCACTCTCATAATGTATTACATTAAAATACAATACAATACATACATACATACATACAGTATATCAAAATACATAATCTGGAACATAAGTGCAGTAGTAACAAACTTCATCAACAGCATACAGTAAAATCACGTTGAAAGATTTGCTTATAAAGCATTTCCAACAGATGCAATGTATAGTTGGAATGGGGAAACAATTTATGTCAAGAGAAAGTGTTTGCGCTCTTTTGTCAGTGTGCGGGCTACTTCCTTCAACCCAGACAAAAAAAAAGTATGTGCCTTTGGAAAATAAACCAACAAAAATACTGCTGTTGGAATGATAGATTCACATTGTCTAAATAGTTGGCCACAGTCCTCAGCTGTGCACCACACCATAGTTTACATCTGGTCAACACAAAGAATAGTGCAAGAAGTTAGTTTTGAAAGTCCCAGTTTAATGCCGGTTAGTTTGCATCGCGTGTTTGTCCAAGTGAGAACTCCTGAGACAAAGTGTCAAATGTCTAAACCTGCACAAAAGTGATGCTGTGATTTCTATTCCTCCTCATGCGACGTCCTTTTCCGGGCTGCTTTTTTCTTCCTGAAACAAAAAGTGAATGACAACTCATTAGCACAATAAGCTCTAATGCTACAATCTTGCTGACCCTCTGTGTTCATGATCAATTAAACACTTCCCCACACAGACACATGGTCACACGCAGAGACAGCTCTTGGTTCTAACGTTATGATTGGCTGCCGCTCATAAATGCTCTTGAAGACGTCTCTATCATCCCTGAGAGCGTGCTAATGGTTTCTTGGGATGCCGTGCATTTTTCAAAACTGATAATGAAAACCAGTTGAGCGTTACTTGGGTTACTCCCAATTTCCCTCTCCCTCTCTGAATTCTCTCCCTCATGAAACAAACAAATGGTTCCTGGATGCAGATCTAAGCAGGCAATTTCACCTCAAATATTCATCTTCCGTCCTTCAATACAGGCTTCTTGGTGGACTGTGAAACTTTCTCATACATTCCACTATAATTTACTCCCACTCACACACGCACATACCTTTGGCACAAACATCCATGCAGCTCTGCCTTGAGACGAAGTTGTTGCTGCTCCCTCCGCAGCCGGAGTATATGAACTCCTCACACATCTTGGTGGCTTTGTTGTAGTAATACCTTGGTATGGAGGCTGAACACTTGCCTTTGTCCAGAGGATCCAGGCAGAGCACAGGAACCGCTAAAAAAATAAACCACAAAACACACAAACTATGACAATAAGGCCTCACGGTAGTCCTTGGAGAGGAGCGCTATCAAAACAAACAGTTCAAGTATTTGTATTCTTCACTGCTATGTTGAAATACTACTTGCCTGCAGGCTGATAACCACCAGAAACTATTTTCCTCCTTTCCTATTTTCCAACAAACTAAAAACTGTCCTCATTTCTTGATTGCTATTTTTAAGGCGCAGCAAACACTTTTCCTGGGTTTGTTGAATCATTTCCTTAATGCTCAAATATCTTCATCTATTGTGCATCCTGACAAAGGCGTGATGTGGCATTCTTTTGATCCATAAAAAGCACGTTGTCTCATTCATCTGCAATGCTTCTTCCACAGTACTGTCACTTTATCTCAACGGAAATGCTTCTCTCATCCTTCTTTCAAACATTACAGTTTTCTGAATCAAATCATCAATAGTATTTCACACAATGTTTATGTATGCAAAAAGACTTTCCTTTTTTACGTTTTGCCACACTGCACTCCATGTATGCACATTGCTGCCATTGTGCACCAGACTTCAGGTTAAATAAGTGTCTTTTTTTAGGTGACTGTACTTACTCTTGTGTGGACTGCAGTACTCTGTGCAGGAGGTGAGGTCTTGGAAGCGGTTGGCGTTGCCCTGGCAGCCGCCGTAGTAAAAGGACTCACACTGCATAGTGGTCATGTTGAAGAAGTAGCGCAGGTGGAGGGCACGACACGGACCCTCCTCCTTGGTAAACCTACAGATCTGGGGAATCTCTGGGGAGAACAAGGACAGGGTTTGGGTGCTGTGAGTGAGACTGAAGATTTCTTGAGATTTCTCAGAGCCTTCAAGTTGCACCCTTTGCTTCTTCCACAGAAACACCTACCATCAAATCCACATAGGTTTACAATCAAAAATGCATTGATGAAGTGCTTACTTCCCAAGGTACATTTATGAATGCAACATATTGAATGCACGGATTAAAAAAGAGGCATTTAAAGGTCAGGAAGGGGCACTGTCAGTTTAAGTGCATGCATTTCACATGTCGAACTTACTTGGTATCCTGAAACATGTTTTCTGGCACTCCTGATAACTCTTGAAGTTATTGGCATTTCCCTGGCAGCCTCCGTAGTAGAAGGTCTCGCATTTCTGAGTGATCGTGTTGTAGTAATACCGCTCGATTTCCCCTCTGCAAGGTCCCTCGTCCACTTGAAGGAGACACGCGCCTGAAAGCAGCAGAGAAAGTTTGTTGTTTGCCACACAAATGAGGATGAAACTGTAAATAAGTTGCCCATGTTGAAAACAATACTGCACTTAATATTCCTGGGCAGCTCTATTTCAAACTGGATATCAAAATTATGCCAAAAGTCTTTTACGTATGAGGCCTTTATGCCAAATGATGGGCATCGGTTTAAGTTCCGCAAAATATAGAAAAGCCGAGGAATACTTGAGAAAAAGCAGATAGGCTCTTTTTTCCTCCATTACCTTTAGGTGGCAACGCAAAGACGCTGTAAAAGGCGGAGAGAAGTGTAAGTAGGGTTAATATGCAAAACTCCATGTTTAGTTTTTAGTCAAGTTTGGTTCCAGCTCCAGTCTGTTCCGCTCTCCCGAACATCCCGTCAGCGGCAGCTTTATAAGTTGTTGAAGTTTTCCCAGGGGAAAGTTTTAGGGGCGGGATGGAGTGACTCATTTCCATACAATGTCGACCGGATTAGAGCGATGATGAAGTTATTAATTGCATCACAGAGGGACCGCATTACGTTTGTAGAGTTGTAATATCTACGCACAAGTATGTTAAGTCGTGACTAAGAACATATTCAACCAACTAACCTTGTATTGACATGGATTTTTTTTTTTTTTTCTCGAATCAATGACATCTTTTCCTCATAATTCTGATTCTGGTTTGGGCCTTCAAAATAATAACGCGGCAGTTTAAACGTATAGAAATATAGATTTAAACCGATTCATTTGTATGTTTTCGTCCTAACCAATAACTGACTACACACTAATATTTTCTGTCATAATAATCATGAAAAATATCGTAATATGTGGCACTTTTTAACTATAAAGGCTGCATGTATTACACTGTGCAGCAGTTATGAGACAAGATGTCATTAATTCGAAATAAACGGGCTGATTTTGTTTTTCCAGGTGAATGCAACTGAGTGAATGCAACTGATGAGTGGTGTCCTACTGGCTGACTGGCAAATACTATATAATTACAACTTTCAAATCTGGCCCATTGACTTATGAGATGATGATGATGATGGTGGTGTATCATCCTATTGTAATATTCCATGTACAAATATCCTAAAAGCCATAGACTCCAGTTTCCCTATAGGTTTCTGTTGCTGTGTATTTGTACTTTCTCAAGTACAAACATTGCATTGTCTCTAAGGCAATGACACTATTGTGAAACATTAACACTCTGTCTAGTCTCATACATCCTTGCCAAGTTCCCATCACACACCCGTCTGACTGGCTCTTATCTCTCTCTCTCTCACACGCACACACACACACACACACACACACACACACACACACTTCCAATCACTCTACAAAGCCTGTGAATAAAACTGTCAGCTCTCTTTCCAGCCCTGTCTATGGTTTATGCTGTTTTCTGTTTAGCTTAATGGCTGTATCCTCCAACACACTTTCAGGGAAACAGTAATGTCTTGCTCCACTAAACCCCCAAAGGCCCCATTCCTTCCCCACTCACTGCCATTCACTGTGCCACACCACAATGTATTTGTATAAAGGATTGGACAGTTTACTGTCAAGACTGAAGGCGTCACACCAATGGTCTTAAGAACAGCACTTTCTGAAAACAAAAGACAAAACACACAATATCATACAGCATACAACCTGAGGTTGTTTGGAAATACAATTAGTCAATCCTACTGCTTTCCTACATCTAATGCTAAGGATCCACTCCAGCTACACCAGTTAGGCGAAAGTTTCTTCAGCTTTTATATGTTGTTGGAGAACTGCTGTGGTTGTCATATTTATGACAATGATACATCTCCAACTTGACAGGTGGAGGCTAAATACAGATTAGCCGTCTTATCAAAGTGACCTGAAATATGTGACACCTCCCCTTGACCCATATATGAATAACAAACAGAGTTAAAACAGCATGGGAGTCCAGATTTAATCAGTGATATAAAACCAATACAATCCATTGTTCCTACATAATTCAATGGAACCAAAACACACACCTGTACGATTCACTCTCCCTTTTGACAGCGTACTTTAGCTACAGGTGTGACCGTACAAAGGGGCCTCGTTTTAATCAGATTAGCGGATTAGGATTGTTTATGCAGATTACTTTATAACCCA
This sequence comes from Centroberyx affinis, assembly GCF_046629955.1. Classification (NCBI taxonomy): domain Eukaryota; kingdom Metazoa; phylum Chordata; class Actinopteri; order Beryciformes; family Berycidae; genus Centroberyx; species Centroberyx affinis. Next base: position 158,696 of record NW_027278719.1, on the reverse strand, counting down.
GATTTAGGGAGAGGAGAGGGATTCTTCGTCAGGGTTTCAGGGGTGGAGGACAGCTCCCTGTAAGCGTTCGTAAGTACAACACTTTGTTATTAATATTCTTTCAGTAACTTTTCTTGATTTGCGTGGTCGAATCATTGAAGATCTTTTATCTGTCATATGAGTGATTGGGACATATGAGTGATGTATGTCTGAACAACACTGGATGTATTGTAAGGGTGTTATTAGCCAGCAGAGAATTAAATAAACATTAGGCATCACCAGAGATATGATGATGATCTACTATATCTGAGTAATGGTTGGATTTATTAAAGATACATTTGAAATTGAAAGTGGCTATGAACTACTCAATACAATGAATATCTGTCTCCTCTTACAGAGAATGCCGGTCATAAATGTAGATGATCTGACAGACCTGGACAAGGCAAAAATGGAAGTAGAGCAAAAGAAAAAAGAAATCAAGCTTGAGAGGTGGTTGGTAAGTCATTTGCTTGTTTTGTTTTTTTCATGAAGATCCCAGGGAAGAAATTGGATTTTCAGTCTGAATTTAAACTTTTTCAAGCAACAAATAATTGTAAACCTGTAAAATTGCAATTAATCCTATTTAGAAGCTAACAGGGACGCTATTTAAAGCAGAATACACCGCTGGGTGACATCTCAACACCTCTGCCTGTTCACTTGCAGACATCTAAATGCTGTGAGGAGTTAAAGGACTACATTCAGGCTGGCGAGGAGGAGGACATCCTCGTTAAAGGCATTCCAGAGGACAAGAACCCCTTCAAGGAGAAAGGTGGCTGTGTCATCTGCTAGACTGGACCTGAGGAGCTTTTCATATCTCAGATTAGCACCTCACTAGCGCCCAAGGACACTCTCCCTCCCCTCATAAAATGGATTACCACTTGCAGACAGAAAAGACTAGAGGAATAAAAAAAAAAAAAAAAAAAGAATGAGTCTGTATATAAAATTTCACGAGTTCCCATGTAAATGATCTTATGGCCAGATTTGTAGCCTTATGATTTTCTTCTTTGAAAAGATGCAATAAATAAGAGTTGTATTGGGCAAGCAATGTCAGAGCTTTGTTTGATGGTTTATACGTTTATGCGTCTGTCTCATGTGGTGTAGTCTGAGCTAATGGGCCCATGTGTTGCATACACAGAAGCCGCTGTCATTAAATGTGCTTGTTTATAACAACTGTAACTCAGCCTGTCTCATCATTCACTGTGGAAGACACTGCTGTCATGACAGGGCCGAGAACAACATAAACCTTATTATTTGGCTTATTTTATCATAATGATAATTTCTGAATATGCAGTGTGGCAAACCCCTGGGAAATTATCAACTAAGTAGTCATGGTAGACCAGCTAAAGGTGTGTGTGTGTGTGTGTGTGTGTGTGTGTGTGTGTGTGTGTGTGTGTGTATGTGTGTGTGTTAATCAATGATGTAATGGAGGATAAACCTTCACTTCCCTTTACTTTACATAGGCTACCTTTTGATTTGTGGATGACCGTTTGTCCACCTTTAGTGGTCTTTTTTTGTAGTATCCATCATGGTAAACAGTATCAAACTGATGTAAATGACACTTTAAGGGGTGAGACAGCATAGATGAATGTTTTTCTTTATTCTTTTCCACTACACCACTGAAGTTAATGTATTAACCTGCACCCTTAGACTCCGGACAAGCCTTACCTGCTTCCTAGTGCAAGCGGGTTGCAGAGCAACCAAGTGCGCATGCGCAAGGCTCAGCAGAACTTGTCAACAGAGATGGCGCTGCGCGAAGGAGCCCTCCGCTTGAAGTTGATCCCCATCCGTCATTTCTACAAATTAACTTCCATTGGCGGTGTCCGGTCGTTGTCTGATAATGTGTCATCTAAACCCGTTCCCGCCAGTGTCCCAGAGACAGCGGGAGATCATTTAATCTACACACAAGAGCACTTTGCATTAAAGGAATCCCTCAAAAAGGTATGCAAGACTGCTAGCATCACACAGCAAGCCATACCAAGAAATTAGGGCTCGATTTGAGTTTTACACAGTAGATGAGAACTGCATTTTTTTCTGTCTATGGTTGCTAGAAAGCAGCAATGTCATTGGGCTTTATGTAACCGTAAGCAGCTGACTTGAGGGGGCAATAAAGCCGAAGTAGGTGAGAGGTCAATATGCTAGCTAGCTAACACAGGTCGAGGGTGTATAGCTGTGTCTGCTGACACTGCTCTGGACTGATGTGTGTGTTATCATGTTGCTCACTGTTCCGCCAAAGTACACGGTACAAACCGCCAAAGTTCAAAGTGGACGTCTGTTTTGATGATGTTGTTGCAGCTGGAAAGGGATGTCAGTGTCACGTGATGTCTGTCTGCATCCTCCAAGCACCGCACCAGCAAGCCTACATGTTGTGTTGTGCTGTCACTATGGAAAATTAGTGAATAAGGATAGAGGTTTAAGGCAATGGACCTGGTACATTGAGTCTACACTGTTTTATAATCACAAATACAACCGCTGGCTCGTTTGTTTTCATTACCCATCCCACACTCCCACATCCCACTCCATTAATGTCAGCATTGCTCCTGCAGCTGAACATGTAGCATTGCTCTTGCACTGGAGTACAGTATCTAATGCTATGGTTACGTTCGTAATTTCAATGCAACTTTTATCGTCTGATTATGCCAGGCTGCATTAAGTGTGGATGCACAAAAATCTTATTTTGTTCACATTGCCCCCAGTCATGGAAATGATAAGGTTTGCATTCTACATAGTGTGGATACAATCCTGTCAAATGTGTATAGAAACAATGTAAAGAAATGGAGAAAGACTGACGGGAAAAAAAGTCACAGATTTAAACAAATATAGCCACAGGCGACACATAAAAGCCATTTTCAGGGAAAGTGTGGACATTAATTCTGATCATTAGAATCAGATCTCTAAAATCACATTGAACTGTAGCCAAGGAGCCGTTTACATCTGACATTAACATGAGTCCTGGGTGATCGAATTGTAATCAGATAGAGGGATACCAGGTAAAGTCCAGGTGTAAAAGCAGTCGGCATGCCTTGAGCACGTAACCAACCAAACTACCCACGGAGGTGCGTCTCCACGCCACATATAGCAAGTATGTAAACGGAAGTTAACTTAAGTGCACCAACACAACAAGGAAGCGCACCCAGTGACAGGCATCTCAGATACTAATATTAATTTATTCATTCACAATACCAGGTGTAAATGGGGCATACTCTGTAAAAACCCACTACAACTCGTAGGAACAAATATAAGGCTATTAGAAATAATTCAGAAGCCCTGACCCTTATCAAACTCAAGGCCTTATACAAAACATTGGAAAAATCAACTCTTGGATACTCTTACACTGTTATATATCGTCAATTTGTGATGTGAAAGACCTTTGGTCCACAGCCTGAATTTACCCAGCTACTGCAAATTATGGTAGTAAAAAATCAAAGTAAATAGTAGTGACCAGACTTCACTTTCTCTATTCACTATGCCGCCGCTGTGCCGTAAACATTGCCCCCTAAAAACAGCACACGAGCGGTGACGAGTTAAAAGTTATCCTTTTGGCTAGACAGTCATCAGAGACAGAGGCCTCAAAAATAACACAGAGAGCCTAATTTAAGGCAGGGAGCAAAGATGTTGCGGTAAATGGAGGGAAACTTGTTGAGTGACTAAACCTTCAAAGGATGCCCGGAGGTTGAAAATAAACTAGCGCTGGGAATAATGGGAAGGATGAAAATGTGAAAAGGAAATGCAGAACAATATGTAGGTAGTGCCGGAAAGGGAACTCGAGGCAGCGTGGTTTATTAAAAGAATTCACTGAAGGATAGTGTGTGTTTAAAGTTGGTGTACAGGTGGGGTCCTGGGAAATCCTTCAGTGACTGTACAAGGTCAGACGTTCTTGGTGCCAGTGACACAAATTGGCAATTAAAATACACAATAGAATTTATTTCAGCTGTTACGCATAGCATTTTTGAAATAATGTGCTTTTTTTAGCAGTCACTGAATATTTCTTTCAGAATGTTCAAATGCAGACTGCAGTATTTTTTTCTTTTTGTGACCAAATTTTTAGTGATAGTTATTTTACTTATTAGTTATTTTTTAGTTAGTTTACAGAGGGTTACACTTTAAATTGATGAGTACAAATTAGTGTAAACCACTGTTCTTTTCAGGATGGCATCGGGTCAAAGCAATTAGTTCTTCATTTTCTACAATATGATAGTTCAAACATCAACAAAACAGCCATTGAAATAAGTAACTGAAGAATAAGTAAATAATAGACAGCTCAAAATTAGTGCCATTATTGACAATGTTCAAACTGACCAACAGTTTTGTTTTATCAATCAGTTTATTGATTTCAAATATAGCAAACGTAAATAGTAGACAATAATTACAGAAGGGTTACGGCAGGAAATAGATAAATAAGGAATGTCTTAGAATAGCCCAACTGAATATATATCTATCTCTCTCTCTCTCTGTCTCTCTCTCTCTATCTCTCTCTCTCTCTCTCTCTCTCTATATATATATATATATATATATATACACACAGTATATAGACATATGAAAATAAAAAATAACAGAAAAAAAAAACAGCATATGAACAATTGTAAGCAAAGACAGCTGTTATGAAATAGAGTGAATGGTTATAGGCCTACCTTTAAGAAATAAATTATATTTTTCTATTTTTCAAGTGCATGGGGAGCCTTGAGACTGGTTGCCTTCCATTTGCCAAACTTTCAAGAAGATCTTGCCTCTGTTGGCGAGGTTATTTCAGAGTCTGTCCATATGTAGCACATTCCCCAGGTCCCTAAGCCATAGATGAAATAAGGGAGATGCCTTTGACTTCCACTGTTGTAGAATAAGGTGTTTGGCTAATAAGGTATAGAGAGAGAGATAGCTTGCCCCACTTATTACCTCCGCCAAGGAGGTTATGTTTTCGGTGCCGTTTGTTTGTTTGTTTGTCTGTTTGTTTGTCTGTTAGCAGGATTACGGAAAAACTACTGGCCTGATTTTCATGAAACTTCGTGGAAGGGTGTAGCATGGGCCAAGGAAGAACCCATTAAATTTTGGAGCAGATCCGAATCCGACCCACAAACAAGCAATAATAGCACGAACCTTGGCGGAGGTCTGCGCTCTCCGAGTGCCCTTCTAGTTAATAGAAGGATTATCTATAACTGAACCAAAGATAGCCTGTAATGGATCAAGTGCTACAGTTTTGTTAAAGGCTTTTGACATGTAATCCTATACAAGAGTCCAGAAGAGTTTTCATTTTGGGCAGGACCAAAACTGATTGGTAAGAGTACCGGTCTCTTGTTTACACTTATTACATAATGGAAATGTACTGGGGAATATGGCATGAAGCCTGGATTTTGAGTAATAAAGTCTATGAACCAATTAAAAATGTGTATGCCTGGCATTTACTGAGGTATGATGAATATTATCAAGAATTGCCTCCCATGTTTCAACAGAGATTACAGTATTGAGTTGAATAATTTCTTAACTGACCAACATAACATCACTGATGGTGATATCCATGAAATGCCCACTCTCCCCCTTGCCAGCCCCACCCCTATCCCTGCAGTAATTTTTGTTAACAGCAAAAATATTGATTTTCACATTGTGAAACGCCCTTGCAGTAAATCACATCTACAGTATGTAGTGGTATAGAATGGTAAACCCTCTTTAACACAGAAAAGCCCAGCCTGTGCCTCACCTGCAGTACCCCAGGTGTCGGGGGAAAAAGGATATTTTGGATATTTTGTAAGTCCTGGATAACACAGTGTTCTTGACCCCATCTCACCACTCGACAGTTCGGTGGTGTGAAATTGTTCTGGTATGCAACAGAAAAAGTCCACAATGAAGAGTGAAGTGATTTAGGATCACTCCCTGGCGACCTTTATGTTTCCCTTTCCAACAGCTAGTCGACCCTCCCTTTCCCTCCTCAGGATTTGAACTTTGGGCATGGATGAGTTTATTGCAGGCTAAAGGGGACTAAAAACTGCTGTTGTGTTGGATGTTGTATGAGTCTAATCCTAATCTAAACCTAATCTTCACAGATTCAGGCCGAGGCTTGTGTGCCATTTCTGTTCTATCTTGTATTCAGAGGTTTTTGAGCCAGTACATTTTTCTTGGTTGGTAGAAGGATTGGCTCGTTTGGTTTTGTGTGTTGTGGAAGGAGAGCGTGTGTGCGTATCACTTTTGCAATCCTGGAAAAACTTCTTTTCTATTTAGCTTGAACGGTAAGATACAGGTCTAGCCCAGCATTGCTGTGGTGCCACTCTCAAGAGGTGATTTAACCAAGGTTGACTGAGTATTAGAATTAGAATAATCAAATATGATTTTTTAACAAACCATGTTATTGGCTCATTGAGCTCCTTCTGTCATTGGCTGAGGCTTGCGTTTGACAGAGTAATCCCTTTTGCCCAGTAATTGCTTACTTTGTTTTAATCATTGCCTTTCATTTTCTGTACCTGCCATTGGGAGGACATTGTACTCAGCAGAGAAGCACATTTATGGACCGGTTTGTCAGGGTTCTGTTGAATCTTTGGCCATTAAAAGTGTTTATGCATTACAAAGTCTTTGTCTTTAATGACCAAAATGGAATTGGAGGAAAGCCAGTTATGATTATTTAGAACATTTTGGCTCAAGCGCAGATCCATTTTTATGAGGACATTATGTTTTACAAAATGTTCAACACGAACTAGACAAGACAAGTCATAGCCCATAAGTTTTTTAAATTTGTTGTTAATGGCATGTCTTCGTTTCCATTATTTCTTTCTTTTACATCCCTTCACCTTAGCTACTATTGACCAAGCCAACTGTCCCAGGCAGAAAATGGTATTAGCATATACAGTATGTTTGCTAAGCTGCATGACATGGGACTGTTCAAAGAAATTACAAACACCACATATACTTTAACCCATAGGTCTACAGCCTATTTTCTGTAAAGCAGCTTCAGTTCCCACACAAATGGGACTGTGTGAGTGCCTCAGCAGACTGGTCATTGGTAAGTGCTTTTCCAGCTGTGGACTGGTTCCAGGTGCTCAAAATGAGTCACTGTACCAAAGTTCACTCACTGGGTCTTTTCCATTAGAGGGGAGAGGGTCCATTCCAAAGCCAGGTTGCAACCCCTCTTCATTCCCTGTGAATATTTTGTGCATGACACAGAAAACCTGGCAACAGTTATATACAGTATGAATATATATATATATATTGGCCTGTTATTAAAAATTTGATATCTCATTTCATACTCATTTCACAACTGTTCAAGAATGTTTTTTGTAAACTCATTCTTCATGTATAGGCAGTAGTGTATCCCAGACTTCCCCATAGAATAGGTGGAGTGGCTGCTAATCCTAAAGGAATTTCGTCAGTATGGGTTTCAATGGAGAGTTTTCATTTTCACATGATAGTTTAAATGTTATTTCAGAGGCTTTTACACCTTGCCGAGAATAAAATTCTAGAGGAAACACTGAATCATTGAAAGTTTTGGCATGACAATAGTAAAATTTAGGTACATGGAATTTTGCCGCAATATTGGCTTCAATACAAAAATATTGGTATCGGCCTTCAAAAACCCTAACACAAACCCTCTGTGATCTAAGTGTATTTACAATGTACAATGTATACAACGGCTCTGACTGAAGAAACCCACACATGACCGTTGTCTTACCAACTTTTTTAGGCAAATGTATTTTTATTGAAATTATAGAACGATGCAGAGAACATGTACTTTTTGGTTTTACAGTTATTCCTTTTTTGTCCCTTACCAACATTATTACTGAATTCTGTGTTTGGCCTAGTTTTTAGGGAACCTGCCCATTTTTTCTACTGTGAAATGGCAAGGTCTGGGATTGAGGCACAGGCCATAGATTTGGCTCTGTTTTATGAGCCTGCAGTTTGTCACATTCTGTGTGACACCAGACTGGCATCGGCGATGGCTGTTCAATACCGGACTGATTACATGTATATCTGGGAAATGGTATGCCGTGCATGATAGTATTCATCATCGTCATCATTATGCATTCACCATGTAGCCCTGCTTTCTATTCATTGATATGTAAACCCTCATCTAGCTGTCTGCCAGAGATAGATTACATAGACTTAAGCAGAGATACGTGCAGCACAGCAGGAAACCAGTGTATGTCTAAAAATCATTGTTTTTTTTACTCACCTCCATTCACTAATACATCCATTGGGTCATACCCAATGGTGAGTCAATTTCCTAGTATTGGGATGGATGATAGAAGGCCATTTGTCATTCATTGTTAACATAGTGTTGCGGTAAAAAAAAAAACAATCATGCATGCACACACATACACACACATTTATGCTTACGTCAGTTACAATATTCACCGGGAAACACTAAAGATGATTTAAGCTCAGTTATACTTGTGCTCTGCTGACAAACATTACATATATATACAACAGTTACAAAATACAGTATGTGGTATAGTATACATACACACACACATGTATCATATTTGTCCCCTGTTGTGTTTGTGCTATAGATCATTGACCAGGAGATCAACCCGTACGTGGACCAGTGGGAGGCAGAGGGGATGTTTCCTGCCCACAAAATCTTCAAGATCCTGGGAAGCGCTGGCTTTCTCGGGGTCAACAAACCAGTCGGTAGGATGTCTGAAATTGTCTGCTTGTCTCGGTGGCTAGAATTCAGATGCCAGCATAAGTACTGAAAATTGCCCATAGGTGTGAATGTGAGTGTATTTGTCTGTCCACCTGTATCTGTGTTAGTCCTGTGATGGATTAGCAATCTGTCTAAGGTGTTTCTCTGCCTTCTGAATGGACTGCATTTATATAGCGCTTTTATCCAAAGCGCTATAAAACATGCCTACATTCACCCATTCACTCATACACCCATACACCGATGGCGGCAAGCTACCACGCAGGGTGCTGGCGCAACCATCGGGAGCAATTTGGGGTTCAGTATCTTGCCCAGGGACACTTCGACATGCGGACCGGAGGAGCCGGGGATCGAACCACCGACCTTCTGATTAGTGGACAACCCGCTCTACCTCCTGAGCCACAGCCGCCCCAGTGCATGCTGGGATAGGCTCCAGCCTCCCGTGACCCTGAATAGGAACAAGCAGGTTAAAAAAATTAATGAATAGGGCCTTTGGCTATGATTGCAAATAATTGTGAGAGAGTTTTTTTTAGCACCACTCTAGTGTGTTCACTGCACCCTTTGATCAGAGAACAACTCCTGGACAATGACGAGGGTTTAATTAATCTAGTGTGTTTTATATCGCCTGGATCAGAGAGATAGGAAAAAGGGCTGTTTGATTTTAAGAACCGGAAGTCTAATCATGTTGGAGGAGGCTTGTTTTCTGTTAAAGGATCTGAAGGAGATAATAAGCCTGCAGGCAAATGATAATGGCCTTCACGTCAAGGTGCCAAACTCAGGGCACCTGTCTTGCTGACTGGAAACAAAAGCCTCCTGCCAGATTGTGCTTCACAAAGAAAACTTCAATAAAGAAGTGAATTCAGTAAAGCTTGTTTGAGTAATTTAATGTAACTTAACTTGTTGAAGTGTCCTTGAGTAATGCACTGAAAACCTACCTTCTCACTCAATGTAAATCAACCTGGATAAGACCACCATCAGCTAAATGCCTTAAATGTAAAATGTGAACAGTATATATAATGCATATGGTTAACAAATGCTGTGTTTGAGTTGTAGTTTCCTTTATTTGGCTAATAACTTAAATGAATATGAAAGCACATTTAAAAGCCTAGAAATATTTGATTGTGTCTACAGGATATATCCGTAATATGAAAATGTCTCTGGAAGGGTATAAGGGCTTTTTCTGGCATGGATTTTGGCCCGTTCGTTCCTTGGGAAATCCAGTTGCTAATGCTAATCCATATAAACATTAAGACTCTGATTGATCATCTGGGCTTCAGTCCTCATGATGTATGTTGTTGGGAAGTGCCGTTTCTCTTGCCGTTACAGAAACTCCCATGATAAATCTGAAACATATCTGGGAATTGAAAAGACCTTGGCATATGGCTAACATAAATATCACTCTGTTCAAACCAAGAGAAGACCAATCGTGTTTTTGAGGATAGCGTATTTGTAATCCCATGAATATCAATCTTTCAGAATCATAATTTAAGCTGTGGTTAGAATTCGCTTAAACCTACGGATAGGTAGACCAAAATCGTTCCAGGAAAGATACCTCACAACAGACTAGAATCTGCAGAGTCCTTCATTGTGTGTGTGTGTGTGTGTGTGTGTGTGTGTGTGTGTGTGTTTACCATCCCAGTTTTAAGAAAGACTGGACATGCTTTGTTCACAGCTTAATTGGCGTCCCATTCATTTTCTACTGTATTTGACAGGCATACATTATAGCTAGTCTGGTGTAGAAATGTTCCCACTGTGATTGTGGGTGCTGGTGTCACGGCAACATCCCACTACAGCTGTGTGTTACAGTATATCCCATTTCCAGATGTGTACCCAGCTGCGTCGCTGTTGGGATGGGGGTGGGGTGGGATGGGGTAAGTGGGACAAGTACATTTGTGGAGATGAAATGGAAGTTAAATGGTGAACTTTTACCTCCTTTTATTAATTAGATATTGTTCAGTCACTAATATGCTCTAAGGAAAACAGACAGGATTTGTAGAAAGTATTTTTTCTAGTGCTGTAAATCATGATGAAGTTTGATAGCACACAGGTAGGGGTGAAGTGTCTCATCCCAGACCACAATTTGCCTGTTAATGACCACGGTGCCTTGATGATAGCACTGTGGTAAAAACAGATGTCAGTTGATTTAGAGCATAAGATTATGTTCTGACATTTGATGCCGAAAAGAAAGCTGTGAACAACTACGTTGGACAGTGGGTCCTCTGAAGACGACTCCCTCATAAATCTGTAGGTCAGAGAAGGGGGGAGAGAGCATTAAAATGTGCTGAGTATGCAAGCCTTAAGCATTAGTCGGCAGGATTAGAGAGGAGGAGGGGGCCAGCAGAAGGCTGTGTTAAGACACACTAGATTACCACATGGTAGATTACCTGATATGATTTACACCATGAGAAACCTTTGGGGCATATTTGTAAAACATTGTAAATGCATTATTGATACAGGGTTAAGTATGCCCTGTAAATCAAACACAACAAGAGTTGGGATGTTGGCTTGGGATGTTTCAATATGTAATTTGTTTTGCCTTCATGAACTTGTAAAGGTGTATTTTCTTACAGATAACGCACTAGTACAGTCTTTACAAACTTGTTTAAAATGTAAAAAAACTACAAAAAATACTTTTGTAGACATCCATTTTCTGGCTTATTAATCACTTTCCATTAATCACTTTCCATCCAACTAGTATGAATTTTAGAGCTAATGCACAAGGATTTTATACATGCTGTGAAATCGGGCCTTTTCCAGTACTTTTGGCTGCATTTGGTTCAGTTTTCGCCACATTTTCTGGATTGCCCAAAGCTGCCATGATTAAGCTTATAGTAACTGCAGCTGGATACTTTTCTATGCTACAATACTGACTAATACAGGCTCTCTAATGAGGCGGAATTCTGCACTGGGTTAATTGATTCAGAGGATTGGATTGCATTGACTGGGAATACGGGTTTAGGAGTGCAGTGGTCTGGCCAATGGAGAAATGACTCATCAGGTAGAGGTGGGAAAGAAATGGTCTCCCCTGATCAGAAAGGACCTCAGACTCAATTAATGATATGTTTATTCACATTTTTTCAGTGTCCCCTGGCATTGTGGAAAACATCTGAGAAACTCCTTTAAACAGCTCATCGACTTAAACATCTCATTAGATCATTAGATCATTTGTCAGTCAGAAGGCCAAAAAGATCAACTCTGTGGGCCTCAGGTTCTAAACTCTTAAAAACATGAGGTTGGCCTATTTCTGGATGCCTTTTCCTAGGCATTCAATGTCTTGGAGCTTCTCCTTGGGAAATGATGAATACATAAAATCTGGAAAACATGAGCACTTCCAGTAGACCAAATGAATAGATTCAAGGCAGGGTTTTAACTTTAAAAGGGCCTTAAGTTTGAAACTGCCAGCCCGGCTTGCATGTCTGTCTACAACCTTCAGAGCCATATATCCCATTATTTAGCCTTCACCCTGATACCATAGACAAGAAAACTCACTACTCATCCCCCACCCCTTCTCTTTGTACAAGGAAAGGCAATATTGCTTCTCAAAACACAAGAACAGGAAGTTTTGCCAAGGCAACCATGTTGAGGGAGAAGACAGGGATGACCCTTGGCTCCCTGCCTGTTTCCTGTGCTCTGACAGAGTAGGGATCCACAGTTCCCACTCTGGTATTGGCCTTGTCTCCTGCCTGACAGATAGATATTTGTGATACTAATGTTGTGATGGTTAAGGTCTGGGAGAGACTTTTGCTTTCAGACTACCTCCTTCAACGTCATTTATTTCTTAGTAATACAATGATGAATGCATGACAGCGCCTAGTTTTTCTATCCCAAATCCATTACTAACACAGTGACTTTTTGGATTCTACATTACGCCACACTGTAATGGTGACGTAATGGTGAGGTGTCATGAAAGGACTGTAGTCCAATTAGATATATGTCCATTGTAGTAGGCTAGTTGTTTTGACCGTGATTCACTGGTCATTCCCTGTTGTCACCCTTCCTGGAGACACGGTCAATTAAATCATAGCCATGAGCCAAGCCATCAATTTGCAATGTTAGTGTCATCTCATTTACATGCATTACATGTTGGCATGTACATTCAATACAGAAATTAGAATAGAATGCTACTGTACACTCCTCAACACTGAAAATGTTTGTGCTGCACATCTAAAATTGTCTCATTTCTTATTCTGTAAGTCTTCACTTTGTTAGACCTCATTTTTACTTCATACGGAGCTCCGCCCAATGAGACCATATGCTGAGGAACATCTGCGGTTCAGAGCAGAGAAACATATGTGTATAGGATAGACGACAGTGACAGTCAGGATTTTGTTTGCTTGTCTTTTCTTGCGCTTGTTTGTTCAACCACAGAGCCAGCTGTTTTGCTGAAAGTGGGAGAAACCTCGGCGTTTCCCTCTGTCCACATTATCCACCGCAGGGTTTCCAGGACTGTCAGAGACTTATCGCGGCACAGCTGCGCCTGCTTCCTCTTATTTTTGGCTCCCCCGCTCCCTTGTTTGCTTGTTCCATCATATCTGTCTCTTTCTCTGTTTCCATTTATTTCGCTGTCTGTTGCTGTCTCCCTGTCTGACTGATTGTTCTTTCCATTATTTGATAACTAGTTTGACAGGTGACATTGGCCCTCTTGGCTGTAGTTGCAGGCCTCCATGTTTTAAATTCATTCATAGTTATTTATCCCCTGTCAGTGTTATTTATCCATTATCCAGCAGCTGACATATTTATTCATGGAAAATTACACATTTTCACAAACGTTGGGTGCTCTGTCACTTTTGGTTGATTGATCATGATCATCAAGAGCTTTGTCCCAAATTCTGGTTATATTTGGTAAACCAGCATGGGAAGATCATAAACTTTGTAACTTGTATTGCAACTTTGTATTGCAGAAAGACTGTTCATTTTTTCATTGTTTTATTCTGACAGTATGTGGGGTGTGTTTACCACAGATGATTTGAGAGAAGGTGTGAAATGCAATAGGAAAGTGGGTACATTAGCTAGCATCAATTCACTGAGTAGCGGAAGGAAAATTGGCCTTTAGCATTAAGTATATTAGTATGGAAACTAGGACATTCATTTCACAATGGATGCTGTAACAGATGATGAAAGACAAAAGAAAGGAAAGGTGAAGAGATACCTCTTTGTGAGAATAACTGACAGGTACATGGTTGATAATGCGCTGTTCAACTCCATTAAGGACCTAAGGTCTTTGCAAATGTCTGCCATGCCAGAAATGATACACAATTGAACCAATACTTTGGAATGGGGGGAGGGATAATAACATTTTCAGACATCCATTTTTTTTACTTTTTTTCACTAAATGGGTTGTTTAACAGATCAAAATCATGTTCGACATACTAAACAGAATTTGAGATGACTGTGGCCGTCTGATCCCTTAGCAGGGCTTTTTACACGTTGTAATTACAGGTAGCATAATTACTGATAACTGATTACTGATAAGTGACTTACACAGGTCGGTCAATTTTTTCTGCCTCTCATCTGAGTAATAGAGGTTTATTTCCAGAGGTTGTTGCTATGTGCAAATAAAAAAAACATTTTCATCCATTCACAAGAATATTCCACACTGAGCAAAATGAACCTTCAACCTTGGACTGTAGGATTGAAGTAGCTAAAGGAGTGTGTGTCTTGTCCTCTGCAGAGTATGGAGGCTTGGGACTCGACTTCAGCTACAGCATGGCAGTGGCAGAGGAGCTGGGCAACATCCGCTGTGGAGGCATCCCTATGGCTATTGGTGTACAGAGTGACATGGCCACTCCTGCACTGGCCAGGTAAAGTACATGCAAACACAATCATTTTTCCATAGGATTGGACGCTCACCACTAGATACATTTACAGGAAAATCTTTCATGGTCCAATGAGTTGCCAAACCCAGGAATATACGCCATCTGTTGGTGTATTTTAAATTCAGTCATAATTAATCATCAGGCCTCATTCGTAAAATGGAGACTACATAGTATATGTACATAACACTAGAATAGCATTACAACCTACCCGCCTTACAGGGGCCGTATCAAGTGGCCCATTTCTTTGCTTTCCCAGAACCTCTTAGATGCCTTCTTTGAGTGTTGTATTTAGCCTACTATGTATCTCAGTGTTTGTATTACTAGACTAGAAAATAAAGCCTATTTCTTTCTACCAAGAATAGTCAAGTCAAGATTATTTGTTTGGCCCTTTATCACAGTTACAGTCTGAACAGGCTTCACATTAGCCACATAATGAAACTACAAATGAAAATATATAATTAATATATTTGGTAACTGTTTGTCTCCTCCCATGTAGACCATGGGCTTTTCCTGCTATGAAACAGCTGCTTGTGACACAAGATAAAGTTCAGTAAAATAGAAAGCTACTGTCTCATGAGTTTAATTAGGGGATCTACAGTAGCTGCAACAAGGCTTAAGTAATGACAGGGCAGCAACAAAGGTTGATCCCCTGGGAGCTTCAAGATAAGCCTCCCTCCATCTCTCCCAGTGGAACGCGAACTCCCGCACACATTTGGCATTGTTGTTTTAAAACACATGACCCCATGTTCTGACTTGCTGCAGATACACAGTACAGTCAGAGTTTCAACATTCACTTTCAACATTAGCAATCTCTCAAATATTAGATCATTATCAAGTAGGGTATGCTTAAGGTTGCTTAAGGTTTGCTACTGAATATAGGTATAAAATATTAGGGATATCTTCCTGGTATTGAATTGCAGCCCCTTCTACATCTACATCTCCTCCTTTGTGTTTGGTTGGATTTAATAAGGGAAATCAATAATGGATAATGGCTTTCACCTGGATTGACCTCATCAGTGTACTTCATGAAAAGAGTAAGTGTTCTTAACATTTTGTACATTCAGTGTATATTTATGTGTGCGTGTGTGTGTGTGTGTGTGTGTGTGTGTGGTGCAGGTTTGGTTCAGCTGAGCTAAAGAAAGAGTTCCTCATTCCCTCCATCTCGGGGACAAAGTGGCGTGCCTGGGAGTTAGTGAAGTTGGAGCCGGCTCCGATGTCTCAAGTACGTCTCTCCTTCATCATCCCACTAGTCTTTTATTATCATATAATTTCCTTCAGCCCCCCTAAGGGTCCATTTTGAATAAGCACTCAACTCTGGCCTATAAAAAGGATCCTGACTTGAAGTTTTTCACTAATGCTGCAAAAAAAAAAAATCGAAGAGCCAGAAATACAGCAGTGTTAAACTCAAGTTTGGCATTAATAGTCTCACAAGAGGGAGACAGATATACATTTATGATCATACAGCTTGAGTGTGCTGTCTGCAGACTTTCCTGTTGTTTTTATGTATTTCATTAGTGTAAGCTAATACAGTGTATCTGTATTATGTTTGTTGTGAACAATTATTTATTGATTTGTAGTATAATAAGCAAGTTGGGCCATAAATAGAGTTATGTCTGTATATGCCATGCTGTGGAGGGCTTCATTCCAAAGTCTGTAATCTGTCTTGTATTACTGACTACAGGCAATCTGCAGAAAGATGGGCTGACTCTCTATACAATTTGGAAAGAAATTCCTCCATTCCTTCTACACATAAAGGCATAAAAATAGATACATATAAACAAACTACATACACAGACAACATTAAACAGTGGGCCTTGTCTGTCTGTCTGTTGGAATACATAATATTCTGAGCCTGGACTGTATCAAACAACAATAGCTGTCTATTTTCGGCCTTGGACCTACTATAATACTGATTAATAAATAAAACCCACTAACTAGCTCAACAAAGTATTTCAAAAGATGAATATTCTTTTAGCCTCTTTTCACCTTAGGTCAAACTACTGATACAATTAATTGCATTGGACCAGATTTTTAATATGAGCCTTATTGGTTTTTGGTGTTAATTTCTCCAGGTGAAGCGTGTCTCTGAACACTGAGATCCAGACTGTACACAGAGAAAGATTCGGCTCAAACCTGCTCTTAATAACTGCCATCTTATCTACAGTTGAAGAACCAAGTCAAATTCTTTTCTCCTGATAGGACAAAACGATTTTGGGGCCCAATAGAACCAAATAGAAACAGAACTGAATAATGTTTGACAGCAACATCTCTTTGGTTAAACTATCTGCTTTGAAGCCTTCAGATGTACACCTGACAAAGTTTTATTTCTCTCAACCACCCATCTAACCAATCATTTATCCATCTACCCATCCACCTACCCACACGTTGATTTTAGGTATCCGGACCAAGGCGGTGAGGAAAGGGGATGAGTATGTGATCAACGGGGGAAAGATGTGGACCACCAACGGTACGCAGGCTGACTGGATGTGTCTCCTGGCCAACACCAGTGAAGGAGCCCCACACAAGAACAAATCCCTCATCTGTCTGCCCATGAACCTGCCTGGTAGGATCAAGCTGTTCTTATTTTTATGTAGGGCTGCTTTCCCGGTAAAACTAGTAAGCCTATTCTTGGACAAAAACATTTCTGTTTAATGTTCCATAAAGTTCCAAACCCCCTAATATGTGTTTTTCTTCTGGTATATCCCTGCCTGCCTGACTGTAATA
Organism: Centroberyx affinis; assembly: GCF_046629955.1. Taxonomy (NCBI): domain Eukaryota; kingdom Metazoa; phylum Chordata; class Actinopteri; order Beryciformes; family Berycidae; genus Centroberyx; species Centroberyx affinis. The sequence continues at coordinate 141,521 of NW_027278719.1, read as the reverse complement.
CCCTTTCTGCTCTTTCCGCTATAGAGGGATTATGTCTGATTTCAAAACACTGTTTTCACAGGACTGGATATTTGTTATTAGTTTGCCCTTGCCAAGACTCACATGATGACGCTCAATTTTTTTTCCTGTCACTCCTACTGTAGGAGTACACATCGCTCGCAAGATTGAGAAAATAGGGATGTTGTCGTCAGACACTGCCGAGGTATTCTTCGATGATGTCCGTGTGCCCTGCAAGAACGTCATTGGCCAGGAGGGCATGGGCTTCACCTATCAGATGCTTCAGTTCCAGGAAGAGAGGCTCTGGGCAGTGGCCAATAGTGAGTGAGCCTCCTGCCTCCCTTACTCTTCTCCATCTCTCTGTCTCCGTTCTTTTTCCCCCTCCATCACAGTCTATCTTTCCTTTCCTTCTCCCAACACTTCTTCACTTTATCTTCCGCTCTCACCCTCCCCTCTGTCCTTCCCCCTCCCACTGAGTTAACTGGAAATCGCACCATTGTCCCCCATTTCCAAAGAAGGGGAGCCATTAATCCTCCTTCAAGAGAAAATGCCGAGAGAGCCACACGTGCTGAGTCTGCCCCTGATTAGTTAGTCTGGCCGGCCTGTTAGAAGGCTTGTTCAGGCAGTAAATCATGAGTCACAGATACAAACACAAACTCTCACTGATACGCATGCATGTGCACACACACTCACAGCCTCCCTCTCTGTGCGTATGTGATGTGCATCATTTCTTTTCTGTGTACACTCCCAGTTCTGAGTTAATTTGCTGATGTACTGTATAGCACACTTTGATAGTCAAATTCTCTCTATCTCACTTTTTCTCTCCTACACACATTTTTTTTTCTCCATTGAACAAAGTCATTCGCTACAACTACCAACATCAAAGAACTTCCTTAACCTGCAAAACGAGAAAGAAAGGTGAAGAATAAAACAGTCCAAAGCAGAATACTTGCCTGATTCAGCATTCAGCCCATGAGTGATGTTGGTATTCAGTGAGGATGTTAGAAATAACTGTACACCACCTCTCTCTGTATCCTTCTCCCTCCAGTCCTGACCATGATGGACAACATCATCCAGGAGACCATCCAGTACACACGGCAGAGGAAGATCTTCAAGTTGCCCGTCCTCTACCACCAGTCGGTCCACTTCAAGCTGGCCGAGCTGCAGACGGAGGTCGAGCTGCTCCGCTCCCTCCTCTACCATGCTACAGGTGGGGACCGCCTCATAGAGACAGACGACGTGACATCGGTGGAATGATGATGTCTCGCCACGTCTCCAAAAGTTGGTTCACAGCATAGAGATAGAACACATAGACTGGCTATAGTGGTAATGCTATCTTGACTTGCATCTTGCCACAGATATTGTCAGAACAAATAATTCAAAAACATGGAAGGGGCTGAATGATAATAGTCCAGATAATAATTTTAGCCTGGTAGTTAAACATTTCACAGGTGGGTCAGAACGTACTGTACCTGTAGCCCTAGAAAACACAGAATGACTAAAATAAGGTGACATAAAGAAGATTTTAGCCGGAAAATGACCAGAAACTAGGCTAGATGGGTAGAGAGAGACTTAGCGTTTGTGTGCCGGTGTATGTGAGCAGCACCTGGGCCAATGTATCACCTGCTCTGCTCTGCTCATTCTGCTATTCGTGTGTATGTGGAATTAATTAGCAGCAAAACTTCAATATCTTAAAAAGTAAAAGTCACATCAAAAAGTTGAATACAAGCAAATCTGCCCAACATTTAGTAGTACAAGATGAAAGTTGAACGGAAGTTGTGGCATGAGGTACGCAGGAGGAGATAGCGCTCATGTTTTTGGGCAGGAAAAAAGAGAACGTTATCAGTAGCGGGCTGGCCTGCAGCTCGCCCTCTAATTAATTTGTACAAGACTGTTTACAGTCTGGGATATGTGTGAGATGACGCACAAAATATACGAGCATTGTTTTTGGATGAACTGCCCAGTGGCACAACTTCAAAACCTCAAACCCCGGCCCACCTGGAACACTGGCTCCAACCCAGCTCTCCTAAAACGCTTGAAACACGACTCAAACGGTGTAGACTGCAGTGTTTATGATTTATTATATGGATGAGTGGGTGCATTTGTCGGGTGGAGTCCAAGGTCTCGTGTTTTTCTTGCTTTATTCATAACCACCTGAGTGGCTGGAAGCTTTGAATGAATTAATCTAGCTGGTAACGCTTCAAGTCAGACCTGCTTGCCCAGAGACAGATCAAAGCTTTTTGTATCTGTTTGGCACAGGTATACACACACACACATACACACAGACACACACACACACACACACACACACACACACACACACACACACACACACACACAACTGGGGCCCCAGGTCCAATTCCCTGCTCATTCTGTACACACTGACAGGGAAAATCGTGTGGCTCAGTTAATAGAACATGTTGCTCTGGTGGGATCAGTTCCTGCTAGTAGGAGAATTGATCACATGCAGTGTGAAAAGGTTTGGATGGGATGGGTACTGAAGCGCAGCCAACCACAGGTGACAGAAATTGAATCACTTTTGTTTATCATCTGTGTGTCTTTGTCTTTCTTTTCTCCTATTCATTCTTTTGCTTGCTCGCTTCTCGTCGTTTTTTCTCACTCTTCTCCTTCTGTTCCCCTGCCTCTGTCTGTCCTTTTGTTCCCTGCAGCGTTGTACATCAAAGGCAACGATGTCACCAAGCTGGCGTCCATGGCCAAGCTGAAGGGGGGGCGGCTGGCCAGGGAGGTGGGCGACAGCTGCCTCCAGTTCTGGGGAGGCATGGGCTTTACCAGCGACGTGCTGGTCAGCAGGTTCTACAGGTGAGACTGAAACCTGCAGTCTTTCAGTGACCCGGGTTCTGGAAATACATTTCCATAGATATTTCAGAAAATCCCATAGAGTTTGAAGATTTGAACCAGTTGAATCATGAGCTTATAACAATACATCTGGTTTATATGGTAATTGCGACCTCTCCATTTGGTGGGAACTTGCTAAAGCTTGTGGGTAGTGTAGTATCTCACAAGAAACTCAGGAGTAAAACACAATTTAACAAAGTTAAGAAAGTTGGAATCAGATTGACTAATGGCTTCTACAGGAACATACCAGGCATTTGAAAAGTAGCTATACAATCAATTTTTTATAATAATAATGAAAAACAAAGATGTATAATTTTTGTCATTTTTAACTTATTTGGTTATTTTAACAAAATAATTTAACATTCAAGTCCGTAAATAATAGATGTGCCTAGAGACGGGTAAAACGTTTAATAATACTGTGAGTATTAATAATGTTTATAACAATGTATACCTACTTTTGAAACACCCAATATACAGTGTAGTTGTTTCAGAGTCTGGTAACTCATGGTAAGTCTACCTTACATTGCAAAAACGTTATGGCTAGTGATGAAATTTTCTATGAGAAAAGTGAAAAGAAAATTTACCTCTGGAACCCGACATATCAGCTCTGTTGTGGCACTTGTTTCTTCTTCTCAGGGAATCCAAATTTTCGGTATATTTTTGGCTTGATAAAACTTTTAAAAAAATTTGCAGACTATTATGTAGGCAACTCTAAAAAACTACTATCAACGACATGGTAGTTATATTCAACTGACATGTTGCACAGAGATGGGAAGGCATTAACATAACACCGTTGATAACCTTTGATACTTCTTTCTCCAGTCATTCTGGGTCCCATTTTAATCTTTCCATGATCTACCTTTGGGTCACTGAAAGGAAAGAAAAAACTCTTGAAGAGAAGCAGTTGAGGTTCAATCTCCAGCTGTGTAATTTCTGTGCCGGCAGCTCCCTCGCTTGCTCATTCCCAGTTAGTAATGAAATGAAACTGTTGAAGTGTAAATCCTCTAAGCCTTACTTAACACTGCACTGACATCTAGTGATGGGGCAAATAATGCAACACAGGGGTGTTCGTTGCAAACAACCGATCAGGATGCACAAATAAATTGCTTTCATTCAGAGAAGTAAAAATCTCACCAGGGAAATAAATGAATATACATTTTCATTGATGGGATTCTATATATATGAATCAAATGTGGCAGGTAATTACAGTGAATGCTATTGAAAAGATCCCACTTTGTATTAGTTTTGTTTCTCCAATCCACAGGGATTCCAGGTTAATGTCCATTGGCGGAGGGGCTGATGAGGTAATGCTGGGAATCATCTGCAAGTACATGGACACGCTGCCCAGGAAGTGATGTCATCAATGCCTGACCCAGGAAGAGATGTCACAACATTGCAGCTAGTGTATTAGTCATTCACATCTAATTCTAAAAACATCACCTGAAGTGCAGTTCATAAACTCATGAGTTAATTTTTGGGTTATTGTGCATTTGTCCTATAATAATGCTTCTACATACCATACAGTTTGTCAGTTCTGTATGTGACTTATGTAAATATACACAAGTCTACAATGTAACTTGTTTTCTCTTCTTGGCCTTATAAGTGATAATACAAATGCCGTCCATTTTCATTGTTTTTGCCATTTTTAATAACTGCATTTTAGTAGTGATCACCTTTTGAGGACAGAATGTTTTTTTAGTCTAATCTCAGGAAAACAATGAATAGGATGTACAGTTCTCGTGTACAGTAAAATTGTGTAAAATAAATCAAAGTTCAGCAAAGATTCTGACTTGTTTTCTGTCATTGAGAAAGTCATAGAAGCAAGTGAAAGACAAGTTCATCTGAATAACTATGCTAATGCAGAATGAAATGAAAATCGATTGTTAGATAAAGGTTAAATTCAGAACATACATTTTGTTTATTTACATTAAAAAACATTTTTACAACAAAGTTGAAAGAGTGGGTGAGATGTACATTGAAATGAACATCTTCTATGGATGCCAGAAGATTTTGCTATGATAGATCCATTCATTCTTAAAACCAAATACACTAGATTTAGTAATGTTTCAGGTAACCATGACACTACATTGATCAAATGTAAGTCACATACTATTACAAATGATCAAAATATCCCCCATCACTCTTAACATATTAGGCAATATCACACTATAGCCCACATATCAGCTATACTGTGATTCAGCTGATGTGCATAATGCTGCTTTTAATATTCCTATAATTTATCCACCACAGCTGTTACCTGTAATGTCTCATCAGCTCAGTGCAGGTAAAGTGGGCTTTTCTGAACCGGCTTTGTTATTGGGACTTCTTTATCAAGCCTCTCAGAGTAGGACTTTTTGGTCATTATATGAGATGCTCAAAGACACTAGTCCTGCTCTGAGACGCTTCAGAAAATCCCAGAACTATCATCATCATCATCCATCCTGCATAATCATCACATTGGCCTGATCCAGAGACGCGTGGTCGTGGCACAGACTGGGTAGGGAGATGGGGAGTTACATGGCATCTCGGACAAGGTCCTCCTATCACCTGAGCTTGATGAACCAGTACAGCACGAAGAAGGCGAAGAGGCAGAAGAGCAGCATGTAGCACAGGAGCTTGGTCTGGCTGCCTCTGGACAGCTGCTTCACTCTGCCGATGGTGGCGCCGAGCAGACCGCCTGTCGAGTCAAAGTCCGTGTCCTAGGTTGGGAAGGAGGGATAAGACGTTCAAAGTCCTGCTGCATTGTTATGTTATACACAGCACGCAGAGAAACACAGGTGCTAGGCAACGTTATACTGTTATAGTGTAATAGAAAGTGAAAACTCACCATATCATCGAGCATTTTGTTCTGGTACTTGACTTCCGTTCCGATGTCAATTGATAGCTGTAAACATCAAGTATATTGACAACACAATAAGACAACACAGTATGACAGGCAACAACAATACTAGTCAATGTAAACATTTAGTGCGTTAGCTTAATGACGTTTGACGTTAGCTAACCCAGACAGATGCTTACACTTTTCAAAGCGGTCACTTTAGCTCTCAGACCCTCCTGTAAGTGTTCATTTTCCTCTTCATAGACGCTGTATCCACTGGCGACATAGTTCCCAGAGCCCCCTTCACCTGTATGAAATGACAGCGAAAATCAATGTAAGTTAGCTGGCTAGCATTTCTAGCATGTAACGTCAAAGCCTGTAAACACACTTGGGCCTAAACTGCACAAGCGTTCGTTGACATCACTTAATAACATTAGCTAATGTTAGCTAACGAGCAAGCTAGCTAACGTTAATGAAACAGGAGGATAGAACCTGGTCTCTTACCCAAACCGGCGCGCCTCATGTTGACTTATTACATACAACGGGATCCCAGCACTGTGTCTTACTTGTGAAAGTAGTATAGCCCGAACTGTGTTAAGATACCGGGAACTGGATAGCGGTAGTGAACTGTGAGCAGCAAACGCCACGACATCAGACGGTGGCCGACGAGGACAAGCTTACGCTGGCTGTAACGCCTACTCAGTCTGCGTAGGAAGCACATAAAGCAATCACCAGGGAGGTTTTGCAAGCTCTTTTACAATGTATTATTTCAATCACAGACAATCACAGGCGTTTCAAGTCATAGATAAATGTAAGTGTCTTTAACTGGTCATAAGTCAAATGATCACTAATCGAGTTTGACTTCAAAGTGCAATTCTGTTCAGGTTTGTAGGTATATTAAGTATCATTCTGACTAGAAAAAGTAGGTTACTGCTGGTTTTTAGTATCCTTGAACGGTATTTAGAGAGATAATGATTGTTAATCATCTGCTCCATAATCTCCTTTGCTTATTTGTCTGCATTACAAATGTCAAACTTATTAGGCTATTAGTGAGAACACTTCCATCATGAGTTGTAAAAAAAAAAATATAATGGTTTACAGTAGGTTTAGGTGGATATCAGAGCAAGAAGTTCCATTCGTTGTAATTACATTGGTCAGACTGATTTATTCATAACCCTGTTCCTTTGACAGTGGTGTCTGAAATAATGTGTGATTAGGAAGATGAAGCAAATATTTCTATGTGACACTTTAATGCAGCTATGGGACAAGAAAATGAAGGACAATTAAATGTCATGCCATGCCTTTTCGCCTTTTCGCCACCATCATCCAAATGGAAGAAGCTCCCATACTTACAGGTGCATGATTTATTCACTGCAAAATGACTTTATCTAGCTTGACAAGTGAGGAAAGTGGGTAAAGACTCCAGACTCTATTCTCTACTTGTCTCCTTTTTTTTTTGTAATAACAGCCTAACAACGATAGTGCAACAGTAATATTAAGATAGCAAGAGTAGAGTGCTGTGTTTAAAAAAAGATCTTCCCATGCTGAGGGGTAAAAGTAATAGACTTTATATTTCCTTTCCATCTAAAAAACGTTTATTGATTTGAACAGGGCCACATTATGAAAAATGTATTTATAGGATTTATATTATATTATATATATACTGTATATATATATATATTAACAGAGATTCTGAGATTAATCTCAGAACTGTTAATCAAAATTCTGAGTTTAAAGTCAGAACTCTGAGTTTAAAGTGCTGACTTTATTCTCAGAATTCTGAGATGAATCTCAGAATTGAAATAAATTGTTCACACATGGCCCTGATCCTCTTCCGCAGATCTGTGTGTTTTTTATGCCAACATGAAATAAAACGGAAGTTAACTGAAGTGTGTGTGTGTTTGTGTGTGTGTGTCAGTGTGTCTTGATAATTGCACCAGGGGTGTCCTGGGCTCAGACCACCTTTTCTTCCAATAGCTTTCAGATGTCCAAACGTCTTTCTCCATTCTGAGGATTCATCAGATGAATCCGATCCTCTCAGATCCACAAAGACAGCTGGGATGCACACACAGTTCAATCAATAGTCTCCTCTCCTCTGACACTCATGCCAAGGGCATGCATGCAGTGAGGCATTATTGTGAGAACTAAAAAGATGTGTGTTGGGCAATTGAAATGCATTATGGTGGATAGCAGCTTAAAGATGTATTTATTTATAAGATATTGGATTGGAATAAATTCACGTCAGGGAAGACATTTTAATCTCTTATATCACATTAGCTGTCTCCTGCCATATTGGCACAAGGCTAGGTGAGAGATGATTTATGAGGGGATAAGGAAAGCTAATCAATGGTAAACAGCACCTCTAGGATTTAGAAATTATTGAGAATCTCTTTTCTATCCTATACATCACAGGTGGATCTGTCAGGGAGCCTGTTATTAAACCCACAAAGGATATGTGTCTCGATTTTATGGTGGTCACATTTCAAAATGCTCAAAGGAAACAATCTCTCTGCGACTGGGGGAATATCATAGCAATTTTCTCCTTATCATAATAATAATGGCTTTCTCACCAAACAGACATTAACCCATTGATGTGTACGAGTTTGGAAACTACACTGTTTCCAAGACAGGCGTCTAAAAGAGCTGAAGGAGAATCAGTAGTTTTCTTCATAATACCAGTGTTTAATCTTCATCAGTGTGTTTACCTTAACTATGTAAGTGATGCATTGGACCATAGACAATTGTTTGAAATACATTTATTTCCTGTGTGTGTGTGTGCGTGTGTGTGTGTGTGTTGAGGGGAGCAACTGGCATGGGCCCTGAGACCATACGAAAATACTTGTGTGCCCCTACACAAATACACACACACACACACGTGCGCGCACATACACACACATTTTGTTTCCCTTTTCAATTTCAAGTTTTATTGATATGTCAGTCTCCCCATCTATCAAATCAATTGTCACTCCATCTTTCCACATTTATTAATCTAAGTATCAATCCAATTCATGGATCATTATCTCCTCTTCATTCATTGCTTTTGTTTGAAAGTGCCATCTATTCAGTATTCTATCTATCTATCTATCTATCTATCTATCTATCTATCAACCCCCCCCCCACCTCCACCCAGACCCCGCTCCCCATATGTAAACTAGGGGTAGCGGCACAAAAACATAGTAGGCAAATTATTCAGCAAAGGAAACTAGATCATTCAAATTTAAATGTGGTTTCTGTCACAAGAACATTTTACAATGAAATGATGGAATATCCTAGAAAGATCCTAGAAGTGGGATTCTTTTTGACACCTTTACATCTGAGGTTTAAAAGCAAAATAAGAACAGCAATGTCTGGACTCTGAAAGATTAGCAGTATAGAGCTCCTGCAAAAGAACAAAGGAGCCTCTGACTTATGTACTGTACATGGCTCATTATGATACTGAGCATGGTAATGATATGAATAATGTGACAACCATGAGAGAGAGAGAGAGAGAGACTTCTCTGTAATAATAGGAACTGTCACTCATTAATTGTGAAGGATCATGCAGTGTTTACTGTTGCCTGATACTGATTAACTTAATCTCCCTCCTTAAGCCATAGACAAACACTGCCAGACCAGAATACATATGAGCCCCAGCCGATAGAGTCGGACGCTGATAGGTTCGCTAACTGATGAGGGTCGTGTGTGTGTGTGTGTAAGTGGCTTTGTCAGCTCATGGTACAAATTACAATCAGGATTTCAAGGTGAATGTCACGCTATCTGATATAAAAAAAAAACCCAAAAAACAATCACAAAACTGCACAGAGACACACATGCAAACATGACACACATACTCACCAATATGTGTACACACAACACACACAGGCAAGCATTTACATATACACACATACACACATATACTGTATAGGCCTGTGCATACTGTGTATACACTGTGTGTTACAGCCAGTACTATCTTCCTTTAAAAGCATCTGAAAAATCTGTTTGAAATGCATGCACCAGATTTTTATGTTGTATGTGCTATATATGCAATCTTAGCTTTTTTCTGCAAAAAAAATACCAGAGGAAGATAGATGCATACTGGAGGAACTTTATGATGGTACCACTGCACACAAACCGAGGGAAATAATGCACCGAATAACCCACATCTATCTGGATCAGGATGAAAGAGATACTCCCCAGTCAGTATAGCGTGCGCGCCATTTGGCAAGACAGGACTATAATTAGTTGAAAATGGAAATTCCTCACCTATCTCCTCGCAGCACCTCTCCTGTTCTCACAGGATACTGCTGATGCTTAATAATATCTGCTTCGCCCTGATTACCTTAATTTCTCTAGAGAATGGAGGGATGAATGAGTCAGATGACAGAGAGGTGAGAGGAAAACCGAGCCTGTAGGACAGATCGAAAGGAAGTTGTTGTTCTTCGTGCTATTAGTCTCAGGAGGAAGGGTTTCGATTCCCACACTTAACATTGCTTTGAACCGCAGTTAAAAGAACTCTCCTGGCCCTTAAGCCTGGCTAGAAATCCATTGGCTTGTAAATTACTGCATTTATATGAGGATTTAGACCCTGAATTGATTGTATTCAGTATGGACCGAAAACCTTCCATTCATCAGTAAAAAGGGTTATAATGAGATGGGGGAGAATGAAACAGTGATGTTTGGGTGTGATGGCCTGAAGCATCGCTGTGGTGGTCTGAAGAGTGAGGAGAGAGAGAGAGACAGAGAGAGAGAGACAGAGAGAGAGAGACAGAGAGAGACTTAAAACATTTCATCAATTTGAAAGCTTACATTCTCACTTCATGGTATTCCATGTTTCTAAATTCCTTCAGGAGATCCCAGTCACTCCTAATGAACAAGGCCATTACTCAAACTAAAATAAGTTGTCACAGTTTTGGATCGATATTATAATTCAGTAGTCCCTTCTGTGTGTCAGTGTGTGTGTGTGTGTGTGTGTGTGTGTGTGTGTGTACCCCATGCCTAAAGCCCAAAGCAAAATTCTCCATTTAAAAAGAGCCTGCACGTCTCAGTTTATTGATGTAATATTCCAGACAAGCCAACATAGAGTGCAAAATCTTTTTTGTTTGAATTGAGCTTTGATTCATGCATTATCAATAAATAACTTTGATCCCCTTTATAAAGGGGACGCGGTTGAATTGAAATATTGATTCACTAGTCCCTTGGAAACACCGGCGGGTGCTGTGCTGTATTGACTTTGATTTTAATGTGCTTATGATGTGTGTGAGGCTGTCTGGCCCTCGCTCACAGACTACTTTTATCGACAAATGTCACTCAAGATGTTTCTGATTGCAAAGCACATAGCTGTCTGATCTGACCCTTGAATGTAATACTTGACTTCTCCCCTTTTGTCCTTCCTACCCCTCTCTCTCTCTCTCTCTCTCTCTCTCTCTCTCTGTCTCTCTCTACCCTCCTGCCTCCTGTTGAGTTCCAGTAAATAACCCCTAGCCTATTACAACACTCAACCCTTGTCTATTTACCCTTTAATGCACAGTAAATATGTTGTTAGCATGCTGGATGAACACTGGATGAGAGAAACAGTGAAGCTGTGTATGCTGTGTGGTTACAGTGATGTTGGCCTGGCTGTTTATACTACAACTATTACTGTTGTATTGGTATGGCTGAATTTTGAAATCAAAGCACGTAGTGGAAAACATAGTTGCATAGTTGCGGCGTGTATTGGTTTCATGATCATTAATCATCTGTGACGGATTATGTAATGAAACAGGAGTGGGAAATGATTATTAGAGAGCTGCAAAGTGAGTGTATTGAAGTACATTGTGGAATAAATCATTACCGTACATTGACACAGAGGCCAGCGTTTGCTTTCAGGATTGACACAAGACACAGACTCAGAGTGTTTACCCAGCTAGTCCACCTCACCACTCATCATCATCTGCCCTTCTTCACCCCACAACTTCACTTTAAGGTCATCTGACAATGTGTGTCTGTTTGCCCGCCGCACTCGTCTGACCCGGGATGCTTTGCTGAACACATCCTCATGCCCATTAGCCAGGCAGACGTTGTGGGATTCAGTCAGGCTGTGCTGTGGGTTGTTTACCTCGGGGCATGATGTAACAGAATGTAAGAGAAGCTGCACTTGGTGGAAAATTATCTTCTGTTATGACAGTCATCCTGAATCAGCTTGTCACTTTGCATCATTGAGTCTGAGCCAGATTTCTCTTGAGTAGAGGTGGAAGGTAACTACTCTAGCTCAAGTAGATTCTTAGAATAACGATATAGAATAACGATAAATATTTTGAGTATCTTTTATGTACTTTTATTATTTAATGTTAAATATAGCAATACTCTTTCCATCTGCTTTTGATATCGGAGCAGAGATTTTGACAATATTTAGTTTAACGTAGACTTAACCTTTGCTAATCAAACAGAGAATCAGATAAAGTACTACTTAAACCACATGGGCATGCCGAAACCATTTATGAAAGGATACTGAATGTTTTGTGCACCTTGTCCAACACCTCAGAAGAAACTAGGAAACTAAGCTGCCTCAGAACCTGAAGAAACAGCTGTGTCAAGTGTTACTTTTAAAGCATCCCATTGCATTTACAACCACTTTTACGTGTATTTTAAGTGTATATCAATTTAAAGATGCTTATCTATCACATATCATATAGTACAGGCACCAAAGTGCAGCATCCTTATAGCTCAGAGTGATCCAGTCTCTGCGTTTACTTGCTTTACACTTTTTCAGTGTGTGTGGACCATAAGGCTGTAATCTGCCAGCAGCTTTGTCAGCAGCCTTTGATGCTTTCTCAGCCCCCATCTGACAGACAGGCCCGCAGTCTTAAGTTCTTCTCCTGTGTTGTGCTTCCAGGTGGACTTTGGCCTTTGTTTGTTGCAGTCTATTGAAGTGGCAGTTTAGGCTGTATGGTCCCTGTCTAGTGAAGCAGTCTTAATGGTGTGTGTGCGTGCGTGTGTGTGTGTTTGCGTGCCTGAATGTGTCAGTGTTGATGCTGAAATTTCTGGTTAATGACGCCGAGGAGACAACAGGGGAAATCTGATGTGAAGGAGTGAGGATGCCTAACAGCATGTTAATAATGTTTTGACAAGGTATTCTGTTACACTGTTGATTTCTGGAAGTGTTTGTCCCAGGTTGTTTGTATATTAAATAACAGTGTGTTTTGGGAAACGCTTGATTTATGACAATAATGTGCCCAAGTGTTTGTATATTGAGCACATTGATTTATGACAGTGTGTGTCCTGGGGTGCCCTTGTTTTTGGTTGTGTGTGCGTGTGTGTGTATCGCTATGTTTTGGGGGTTTTTTAGTGTCTCTGTCTGCTCTTTCTCTAAGAACATACATGGTGCTTTAACTCTCCCACACACAAGTGCATTCCTGAGTTTCCCTGAGCTTTAAAGCAGAACTTGATTTTCAATCCAATCCACAGATCCTTTAAGATCGTGTAAGAAAAGAAGAGAGTTGGGTTAAAGAAAATGGACATAACTTGAGCATATCTCATAAAGCAGATGACTGAAATATATATGAGAGTCTTCCAAGATATAGAGGAAGTCTGTGGTTTGAGTTTGCAGGTTTTCTCCTTGCAGATAAAGGTGCAAGAGTCTTGTCCTCTAATTAAAAGTGCATGAAGTGACATCGGAGATAATGAGTGTGACGATCGTGATGCTAGCCTCAGCGCACAGCACCGTGTAACAAAGCTTGCATAATAATGCTAGCACTCACTAATTAGATTTCCCTCTGTAGCATCCACTTGAAGGGGAAAAAGTTTGCAAACTGAAGACACACAATTTAGCAGAGTGAGTCATAAGCCAGCCAGGAGCAGATTGAGCTTGTTTTCTTTGATCATATTGAGAAAACATTTTTGTCGTCTTTTAATTCCTGCAGCGAGGTTGGGCTCTGTGCTTGTGATGCAGTTAGACAAGAGCATTAATGTGCCAGATTGTTTTGTCCTCTCCTCATTTTGACTTCACTATCTTGCACTTTAGCTTTTTCATGTTAGTGAAAGTTGGGGGACTGACTGTATGATCTTGCACTGATATGCCAATGAAACACTTGCTGCTACCATGGACCTGACGGATTTGTATTAAAGGAATAGTTCACCCAAAAAATGAAAATTCTGTCATTATCTGCTCACCCTCATGCCAGTTGAAACACAGGTGAAGTTTGTTAGTTCATATAACACACAGGGAGGTTGCCAGCACAACTCTGTAGCAGACTTCTCCAAAACAACAGAAGTCAGTGGGGACCGGTTCTTTAGAGTTCCAAAAAGAGCAAAAAAATTACCATAAAATTACTCCATACAGCTCACACAGCATAATCCAAGTCTTCTGAAGCCGAACGATCACATAGTGACTGGAAAATACCTAAATTTCCACCAGTATTTAGCGCAAATCTTCACTACAGCCAGAAAACAGCTTGCACGCACCCAGACCTTGCGCGTTCATGTGAATCTTCCCCACCTCCGTGTTTAAGTCCATTTGAAAGGCTTACCAATACACCAAAAACAGAACCACAATTTTATGCGCTGCTGTGTCCCTCATGTCACCAGAGCTTTGGTCTGCTGCGCTTCTCCTCCCTACAGTATGTCACTGCACTGCATGCCTTTGTCCCTCTATAATTGAGTATCACCAGGGTTCAATTTCAGCCCCTCCTTTTGCTCCTGGTGCTCTGCATGACAAGCTTTGACAAGTAATTCATAGTTTGCTGAGTAGTGCCATGAATTGCTTTGCGGTAATCTGCCTTCAGGGACGTGGCATAATATCAAACCTCCTGTTTTGTTGCGGGCGTTGAATACTTATCCTGACTGAGAATGGCCTGGCCCAGGTACAGTCACTTTATTTATGTCCAGGCAGATATGGGTTTAGCCAGTATTTGGAGAGTGAATTCCCATCGATGTGCCACAGTAGCAGATGTGCGGCACATAGAAGAAACCATATGGTGAACATAATGAGGCTTGTTTAGAAATTGCACAGAGGGAAAAGAGTGCCAGTCTGCTAAATCTGGCAATGTTTGCCATTGCATGGGCTGAACTACAGCCTGTGTATTGGGATACATCACTCTTGCAATATTGATGCTAATATATGCATTCCCCCAGTGCTCTGTGGGCCGCATAATTGTTCTGCATATTGACGCATTGCCATAGATTACTGTGCAACCCTGGACGAATCAGTGTCAATCTTAATGAGAAGACAAAGCCGCAAACTCCCACCCACAGATAAAGCCAAGTTGGGCAGGACATTTGCTGCGTGTTATATCAGTGCAATAACTTAATTGATTAATTTTATGGCTTGGAACAGCGTATCATATCACAGCCCTATCCTCTCGAAGCTGAGAGTGAGGGTGAAGTCATTTATTCTCTGAAGTTTCACAAAAGTCACACAGTCACTTTGAGTACACGCCATCACCCTCTACAAAAATCCAGTGTCTTCTGAAAAGAAAAACGTGTGGGAGGAGCAGTCTGATCTCATGCTGCTTTTATCGTTCTATAACATTCTGACCTACTTTCCGCCTTGGAAAGCACAATTTGACTATATGAACCGTAATCTGATTATAAACCGGTGCAGGTATTAGAGCAGCAGCACTTTCCAAACAGAGGAACTGAAAATCGAGGAAATTTGTCATACCTCTAATTTCAAATGTGGTGAAACCAGAATTTTATGAGACTCCAAAGCCAGAGGCCATGTTGCAGAATACTATTTATCTTTCTACTAATAAGACAAGTATACCATATTCACAGCATGACTGTATTATACAGCACTCTAGGAAATCCTTAACACCTTTAACCCCCCTGCCACCGTCACCCCCATACATTTCACTGATCACATCAATCACATTGTTTTCTCATCAGTGTGAAGCACCAGCTTCCTCCTCAAACTGCGGTCAGACTGTAAGAAGTGCAACAGTGCCATCTAGTCAAAGGCACAATGGTAAATGTTCAAAGTGTTACGCACCCACAAAAAGGCTTTATTTAGACTGACACCGTCCTAATTAGTGTTAGTTCATCTTTTCACAGTGTTGGTTAATTTCCTCAGCTGACACCATGCAAATCGTGTCTTCCCAACATCCCTTGCGCCGCTCTGACGATGAGTCATCACAGTACTGTCAGGGGAACAAACAAACAAACTTGATTCTGGAGGAAAAAAAACAAAAAACATCCTATATCTCCCTTCCTTTGTCTGTCATTGGGATTCAGGACGAGCATAAATCAACCTGTCTAACTTCAAATGAGAATATTCTAATGTTTTTCTGCATCAGATGGCACGAATTCAGACGGAAGCTTTCAGCCGGCATTTCTTTGCCGCCCTTGTTTGGTTAAAGATGTCTCAAGGCTGATTTGCACAAATTGCTCAGTAAACTCCTGAATGATTTTGTTTTCATGCTGAAGGATGGTGCGACAAGTATCTCTGGTATGTTTTTACCTCCAGCAGAGACACCTGGGATCATAAAGTTCAGATATTTGAAATTAGATGATGTGCCACTGTAAGACAATGCAGCAACAAATCTTGCACCCTTTTTTTGCCAACGATAAGCCTCTTCCACCGTCTGCCAAAAAAAAAGCATAAAAAATTAAACACACAGTACAAATGCCCTTAAAGTATCACAGCATGATTGTGCATCTTTTGACTGAGCAATCTCTCCAAGCAGGAAGGTCCCAGAGAGAGGGGTTTTATTGAAGTTGAAAGTCTGGCTCAGGCAGAAGAAAAGACATAAAAGATAAGAAGTCGACAAACCCACATGGATATATCCCATTCACAGTTTGTTGGAGGGCTTTTATATATTCTAGGGAGATAGGAAATACTTTTAAGTAAGAAGCAATTTTTTCCGGGGTGTTATTTCAGCGTAGACCAATCTTCTGTGACAATCATTAGCTATTTTGCCCTCTTCCTGAGAGTTTCTTTGTGCCTACCAGATTGTATATGCAACGCTTATGCAGATTTCCGTAACGCTCCAGGGAAACCGAGTGTGAACCAGAGTCCAACTCTTCAAATTTGTTCTTTCCAGTTAGTCCGCGAGGAGAGCGTTATAGAGGAAAAACATCTGACTGATGTTCGTCTCCGTGCTTGCAATCGACAAATCCCCATATTTGAAATGAAAACATATGAGTATCAAACTGTAAGAAGTTAGCGAGGTCAGTGAAGTTGACATCAGCTGTCATTGCCTTTTATTTAGTCCTACAACTGTCACAGTGTGAAGAACTGACTACTCAACTCCACTTGTCTCTTTCAGCTCTTAGCCGCTCCATTTCCAACGCTTATTAAACAGGCTTGATGCATATTCTGAACACCACCCAACACCTGCTTATGTTTAAGTGGGAGTGATTTGAAATACCCAGTTGCTGTCGAGGAAGGAGACTCTTATCGATTAAGAGATTAGGAAGTAGTCCTCTCCTATTTCTTTCTCTCTCATTGTTGCAGAAGGAGCGCAAGTGGAAAGACTCAGAGAGATGAACAGATCAATAAAATTGTCGTTTCTTACAAGCTGACCGGTGTCAATTAGCTTCACTATTTCAAGGAACTTAGATGGATAGACAATAGAGCAAAGGCTGTTTTTCAACTTGAGAGCAGAGGCAGGAAGGGTGCGTTATGAAAGCTGACCATGTGTTGGTGCATAAACAGTTTGATGTAGAGGTGTAAGTCTGTTGCGCTTTGATACAAAAGATGAAAAAGGAAGTTTTGAAGCACGCCGGTGTGTAAGTGAAGTGATCTGAAACTCTCTGCAGGCCTGTTTGTTGAAGCATATCAATCAGGAGGTTCTGTGGACAGTGATGAGCAGACATAAGGGAATACTCCTCTTTGCTGGTGTGTTTTGTTCCTTCCTTCCTTTTGATGATCAACTATAAGCACAGTCTTTGAATTCAGGTGTGCTCTCCTTCTGGCTCTCCTGCCTTCAAATCTTCAACTTATTTTCTTTTGAGGTTGTTGTGTGTGTTTTCTCCAACCGTCATTTCAATGACACTGTCCTGCTCTGCTGTAGAGATGTGCTTTGACTTCAGTGCCATCCCAATGCCCCTCTTGTCACTACACATTCAAACACGACACCTTAAGATCTGCAGGTTTAGGGCCTCAGCCTCTGCCAAGGAGCTTGGGTTGTGAGTTCAGATGTAGAGGGGATGGATGTGTTTGGATGGTACAGTTGGGGGTAAGGCTCTGGTGAGATCGGCCTTCGCAGGGGTTGACGGTTACACCAGAAAACAAGGTGCTGGCAGATTGTGCTGAGGCCGCAGTGTGAGAGACAGCTGAACGGTTCAATCCGAGGCCTCTTCCATATATTGTCGATAAAGCCGCTGTATCCAATCTTATTCCTTTGTCTCAGGGATTCAGTCACTGGATCGTCATTCAAATGTGCACACAATCCCTGCTTTGAAGTTAAATCTTCCACACATGGGAGTTGAAAAAGACAATGCACAGGGAAAACAACAACAGAAAAACACAGAACAACAAGCTCCGAGATACAGACCAATATACAAATACAACATGACATCCATGACTATGCTGAATACTGCATTAGAATAGCCAAAAGACAAATCGCGATGGCTGGTTTTGATTGACAGAATTACCATATACTGAGAATAGAGAACAGAAAAATGACTTTCAGAGAGATTGGTGATGGTTGAGTGGGTTTTTCTCCAAAGCCCAAGTACATGTGCAAATCTGCCACTCATTCTTAGGAATCAAAGGGGAAAGTTTTCTTTCTTGCAGACAAAAAAGGAAAGACAAAGGAAACACGGGTTACTGATACTAATAGAGTTCAAATCCAGGTCTCCTGGGAGCTGTACTGTGTGTAAGCCTGTGGATATGAAGCCTAATGCTAACTATTTGCTTGGAAAAGTAAGGTTTAACTTCAGCTTTGAGTTAGGACCCCGTTCTTGTGACAGCCCAGTATTTTCAGGTCTAACTGTGTCTGCATATGAAGCCTGTCCTTATGTCCTATACTGGGAAGTTCATGTAGTAGCATCTTATCTTCACTACCCAGGTTGTAATTGGGTCAACACCAGGTGTCAAACAAGATCAATACTGTTCACTGTTGGCTCCTTAAACCAAGCAGGCAAGTGTAATGATTGAGATCAGGTAGCCTAGTATCAGCTCCTCATTTCCAACAAATGTAATACTGCATGAGTATGGTCTATAATATCAAAGACAGACAGAAAATACATCTTGATCACTATTTTGTCAATGAGAAGGTAGTGGACCCAAATTTGTTTGAGGGGGCACAATCACACAAACATGTGCACAATGCAAATCAACAGCGAACAACTGTAGAGACAACATACAGTAATTATCACCAGCTTGGCACTATAGCTGCAGCTATTTCTGCTGCTGCCAACTTATTCTAAAAACATAGGAGTGGGATGGGGAGTTGCCAAGGTATAATTAGCTCCACCAAGGAGGTTTGTTTTCGCCCCTGTTAGTTAGTTTGTTTGTCAGTCTGTCAGCAGGATATCTCATACTCTGATGGCCAAGGAAAAGCTGATTAGATTTTGGAGGTGAATCTGGGATTTCCGCCATTAGACGATTATAGTTTTTTAGCCCTAACTATTAAACTAATGCAGTTAGAGACTTGATTCCAAATCCTATGGGCATGTTTTCAGGGTCAATAAATCAATTTAGCCTGAAATTGAAGGGATAGGAATGATGTCTTTGGGTGTAATGGCAAGTTGTGAATTGTTCAGCGTTGGTGAAGGTTTGCCTTGTAGTTATATAATTTTGATTTATTGTGCAATTACAATCATTGTGAGTAAATATTACAAATGAAAAGCAACAGAAATCCCCGCTTACTTCATATATGACAAATATGAAAAAACTCTAATACAGTCTCATTTAATCTACCTGGCTGGTTTCTGGGTGAATGTAGGCTACTTATCTTCACAGCTGACATTTTTTGTTGTTCTCCCGGGAGTCAATTTCCAAAACACAGTCGTGTGTTTTCCAACCCCATACTGAGTAGAGAACACTGAGTCTCTACGTCAAATCAGCACTAATCTCCTGGCCCTCGGATGTGCCATGGACTCTCAGCACAGTAATCAAATGTTTGTATACTGCCCCTCAGGGTGACGAGGGGGCATGGAGGATAACAGCCGACCGCCTGTGGGCCTGGAACCGTGACCGCTGATTAAGTACACCGTCTGTACGGGCCGGTAAACTCTCCACTGTGGGGCTATAGGATACTCAGCTATTCATTCTGTATTTCTTCCATTAGGGAGAGAATTTACCTGGAAAGGACTAACAAACGCATACAAAAATACACATTAAGGTTTTAATAGTGTACCACGCTATTTAAAGGTGCAATAGGTGATTTTTACTGTCCTATAGCAAAAAATGACCATAATATATCTGTTGGGGGTTGATAGGTTTGGTGATCAATACTAATGACTTAACAATTCGTTTGCCAGGTGCTGAGATTTTTGTCTTTTGTCTTTCCAGCCTTTATTCTGCTTCTACCTCTACCACATAATGGTATTTTTTTTTTAAAAATCAAATGACAAAGCAGTATCATTATTTTGCATCATGATATATTACCTCTTCATGAGACGTTTCTGATGGATCTCTACTCTAGCTAGCATACTCCTCTCTACTGTGAAAATGTGACTATTATTTATGTCAGTTACAAGCTAAGCTGTGTCAGAGACCTGTTGATGTTGCAATTCCTTGGTCTCCAATAGAGGTCAATAAAAGTCATAGGTTATTTAATGCCACTTTAAGAACTCACATGAATGTAACTTTGAACAGTTCCAACTACATTTTAGAGTGTGAACAAATCTCCTAAAGATGTAAACATTCAACATTCAAGATTGTTTCCTGTAATGTCATCTTGATGCAAAGCCTGGAGCTGCTGCATGTACAGTTAGTGGGAGGCTGACTCTGTGGATGTGTAAAATGATTGTTTTACCTAATGCAGTGCTATTAGTTTTGAACCAAAAGTGCCTTGAAAATCAGCTGAGATGGCCACCTTATCCAAATTTGCCAATTACTTTTTAATGGAGCTACACATCACTGTATCATATGGCAAACTATTTCCTCTCATTGAGAGATGCAATGCAGTTCTTTCATGCTGAAATAAAATAATCACACTTTTGGCAGGCTATTTTGTCAGGAAGACATGCAGTTAAATGTAATTTGGGCATAAACTCTTTTAAAACCATGCTGCACCGCTGTTTCCCTGCCTGTTAATTAGGGGAAATATCCACCAAGCTGCCCATTACGCACCAATTGAAACTAAATCTTCTTGAGAGCCAAAAAAGACTTTGTTTCTCCTCAAGGGCACATTTCAGTGAACGGAGCCAATTATCATATGCATGATTATCTATCGGTCCTGGTGGCCCATCTGTCTGTAGTTGGCTGATCTGTGCCTCTCTCCTCCCTTGAGCTTGTCTATGAAGTTCTGACACTTTTTAAAACTAATCTTTATGTATGACTGCTGTCGTGGGCGCCTGACTGCATTTACAATTCTAATGCATGCAGATCGCCGTTTTATTTCCTTATTGAGTCTCCTGGTGACTCTTGAATGACTGAACAGGACCTTTGGTAAATACAGCTAAGTGCGGACCGGACAGCAAACACAGCAGGGACGTTTGGACAGGACATCCAACTAGATTTTGAAGGGGGAATACTTTCATAGAAGTGAATCAAAGTGATATTACAATGTGCGCTGTTCAATCTGTTTTCCAACAACGCGAGCGGCTCACTTTCAGCCTATCACTGTTAATATATTGCTGTGGCACTGTGATCCCTTATAGATAGTGTTTTTCGATTCAAAGAAAGCAGGGGGATCAGAAGAGTTCCAGCAGGTTATAGGATGATATTCAGTGAAAATGGCTGTCGTTGTGCGGAACCAGAATGTGAGGCAACTAATAAAAAGAAGCTTACAGAAAAAGAAAATATATATATACGCTTTTTTAGAAAACCCACTGAGGCACTGCTTCAACGAAGATGACATTAAACCGGTGTCAATCAATGTCACGCTGTATAATGGAACTCACACACACACACATACACACACACACCAGAGTAGCAGAGAGGCTTGTATTTTTTAGTGTCCTCACTTTAAATCGGGTGTGGAGGGTACAGTGAAGAAAAAGGAGCTATGACTTTTGCCATAAATCTCTATGCATTCAGTCTTCCACATGCAAAAGCTTTAACATTATGTCTGTCCCGGACCAACACTGATCATGCTGCGTATGACATACATTTCATTACTGCACACACCAAACAAACACAAACTTTCCTCCTTTAAATAAGAAAATAATGCATCATAACACATGACTAATGGCAGTTTGTGATTCGCACCATAAGAGCTAAATGATGTTTTGGAGCTATTTCACCCACTCAAGTCAGTAACCTTTTCTTTTTCAGGATGAAAAGAGTTCCCGGCATTGACAGTCACAAAAGGAGGGAGAGTGTGTGTATCTCACCTTGACAGAAGAACTTGAATTAGTTCGCACACCGCTCAACACACTCACAGGTCTCAGTCTGTGTGTGTGTGTGTGTGTGTGTGTGTGTGTGTGTGTGTGTCATTTAGTTTGTGGGAGAAGAGGAGGAGATATTTTCATCTGACATTTACATTTCTCGCTCCTCTTCCTCTGTTGTTCCACTGCCACTGGCAGACAGCTTTGATTTATTGGTCATCATAATGATTCACACCGCTGCGATACACTGAGCATATAAACCACAACAGGGGCCAGAGTTTGCTCCACTGATTCAGCTCAATCATCAACCCAAAACACTGTTCCTCCTCTCATCTAAAACAACTCTGACTGCTCTATTCACCACTTGACATCAAACCAATTGACTCTTAGTCAATCTGCCCAACAAAAAGGCATAATATGCTTTGCTCAAGTATTTCAACATGCTGAGGTGTGTGAGTTTATCATGCTGAGAAT
Organism: Centroberyx affinis; assembly: GCF_046629955.1. Classification (NCBI taxonomy): domain Eukaryota; kingdom Metazoa; phylum Chordata; class Actinopteri; order Beryciformes; family Berycidae; genus Centroberyx; species Centroberyx affinis. The sequence continues at coordinate 118,981 of NW_027278719.1, read as the reverse complement.
GTAAATGGTCTCGAAAGGAGACACTTCAGTTAAATCAAGCACTGTTTGTGTGTTTTTTTCAAATGATCAAAATGTATTCAACTGTTATTATGCCCAGAAATGATTCCACACAGGCAGATCTAAGGAGTTATGTGACTGGGTATATGTATAGGCATAGATACTGGTCAAAGAGATGGCTTTTATGTGCAATGTCCTCTATTAAAGTTCAGTTCAAGGATCAGTTACTCATGCTGCAGCGCTTTGACAGCAATACAAAAAACAGACAGTAAGAGGCAGCATAGCCAAGCTGAGCGGGGAAACCCCGGGTGTGTTGGGAAAGCAGTACATACAAATACATGCTCACACACACATACACGCACACTCATACACACAAATGCGTGCACGCACACAGAAACACACAAGGCTCTGTCCAGATGGTCTTTGGACAGCTGTTAAAAGGTCATGGAGAGGCGATGTAGAGTACAGTAGGGCCAGACCAGGTTTTAGCTCTCAGACAGTATTGGAGCTGGGAATTCATCTCATGAAGTGGGAAACATGCAGCGTCTAAGGAGGCGACGATCAATCACACCTACAGTCTGTTTTCTCTGGTCCGAACTCTAGTTGGAAAGTTTACCTTGTCACATTTTTATATTTGGTTTGTTTAGGTTCACAATGTCCAATTACAAGCGAACCAAGGGTTGTAAACAAAACTCAGAGGTAGCTCATTTGCCGGAGTTTTGATAACCTGAAGAAAGTGGCAGCCAGGGAGCCGGGGGGAGTAAAAAAATTTGATTCCCCCCGTTTTTTTAATGAAAACAAAATGATTCCAGTCCCTGTAATACATGAAGAAATAGCCTAAAGGAGTAAACACTCCTCAGAATTCGATTGAACCGCTCCAAACATGCTTGGTGTGAAAACGCCATAAATGCCATCTCAGGTTTCCTGGGACAGCACAAACCGTTTCTCCACACAGTAAATAGAGACAGAAATGTGAAAAGATAGTCGTATAGTCATGATGCACTTGGTAGTTTATGTGCTCACTTCATAGATAATACCTGTGCCTATGATACAATTAAACTTGAAGTAATAATCTGCAACATTTTCATATAAGTTAATGTCCATTTAGATACTCTCTATTGGCAAAATAACACATTTGTAATTCAACATATAGTGAGTTGATGAAAGCTTTTACATTTGCTGTCCTAAACACCTGGTGTCTGGTAGGTCTTTCCTGGGAAAAATCCTTTGTTTGTAATAAACAGAAGGAGAACTGGGTAGTTAGCATGAGCAGTGATAGCCACCATGGCTGAACAGACAAAGAAAAGAGCGCCACCTACAGAAACTCAAACTGCATCAACAGAAAATCAAAGGAAAAAGACGTCACAGTATTGGACCTACTGGACTTGATTTACAGGTGAACTCTGGCAAGAGAGCAAAAACATCACAGCAATGAGCGTGTTTTGCACAAAAGATATCGCCAAAATAAAAAATAGAAAACACAAATCTTGTCCACAGACAGTGCCTTATCCAGTGACAGCTGACACAAAGCCTACAAACGTATAGAGCAGAAAAAGCAGTAGCTGGCACCTGCAGCCTAGCTGTTGAGATGAGCATGTCAGTAAAGCACATTGGTCAACATTTACAGAGCACTTGACAAACCTGCAAGCAGTAGCTGATTCCTCTTGCCAGCCAAGAGAGGTGCACACTGGTTGATGCTATGCAGAACGGTGGCACCCTCCAGTGGACAAAGTGACCATGCTTGTCATGTGCTGGTTGTTGCGTTTGAGGACACTAATTATACTGCGTAGTTTTATCTCCATTTACTGAAAGTATTTTGTATCTATGGATGCCTAAGACTATGTTAATTACACATTCTATTAATGGGGTTAAGCATTTTTAAACAGGACATTGTTTAAAGTGATTGATTCTGACAAATTCCATTGTGTTATATATCACTATATCTCACTGAGCAAGAGATACATTTATAGGCTCCAGGCATGAGAAACCAGACAAAAAACGGATAAGGATCCCAGGATGAGGAGTGACTTGTTTATTGAGCATTTTAACCAGAAGAGGATGCTGCTCTCTCACTCATGAAGCTGCAGAAAAAACTAGGACTAGTCCATGATGGCTGGGTCTAGGAGAAGACCACATCTGCAGTCAGAAAATCTTTGTCTCACAGTAATGAGAATAGAGCTGAATAAGGAGAGAGGATGATAAGAAACTGTAGTTACACAGTCTTAATCAACTCTTTAGACAGTAAATTGCTATAGTTGAATAGAGTGTAAAGGTTTGACAGCTTGCTCTTTTGAGAGGAAAATTGTTTCTTTTGGAAGGCATATTGTAAAAAAAACCCAAATGGGGCTGCAAATATCGTGCATGATACCAAGCATATACTTAGGAAAATATGATTTATGTATAATTTAAAATGTCAGCTTCTCATTTTGATGTTTTCGTTGTTTTCTTTGCACCATTTTATCAGATTATTTTGGGAGAAGCAGTTAACTTTTTCTCTTCTCTGTTTTTTGTCTGGAGAAAAGGTTTGGGCGGTGCCAAGCATACAGTGTGGGCGGCGTTTAGACGCCTCACATTTCTCACTTTGTTGCCAGGGGGGTTTGAGGTGAAATGTTAGTATGATTCTCTCAAAATAGGTTTAGAAGCTGTAATAGGCAGGTAGGAATAACTACAGCTTAGATCCCTGTAGTCTGTTAGACAGACTAAAGTCTAGACACTGTGACTGTGAAGAACTTAATCTCATGGCTGCTGTCTTTTCCCAACATGGCTGCATCTTTGAAGAGTGTACATCTGTATCCACTGCCATGACTGAACCTGCATGTCTTTTCTGGAAAAACACAAGTGCAATGTAGACTGATTCAGTTTAGTACTTCTAACATTCCCACCTGGCAGAGGATGTAGCGCAAAGGAAAATTGTGTGCTTACCATTGAAGGTTGCATTCTTTCTGTGTAAAACTATGCTAGAGATGCATACGGCCAATAATTAATGTTCACATATGATCTCATCCTCTATGTGCAGTGTCATCTAGGTCAGTAGCACATTCATATACATTCAGTATGTACACGTGTTACCCAGAAGTTCATTTTATTGTGTGAACTTTTCAAATCATTAATTACTTGAAACTTGGACTCTGCATAATGAAGCACTGTACATTCTTCAGCCAAAATATGCAGTAAATTCAGGATGTGTTTGATACAGAATATTCCCCTTGATAATCATAATAATGGTTTAAAATCAGCAACAAGAAAGTAGGTCATTGAGTGACTTATATCCCTGTTAGCTTTGATGAACACACTGATACTGGAACGGGTAAAATAGGGAAAAGGGGATGGTGTATGTGTGTCAAGACTGGATTACAATCCAGTTCATTGCAACTACAGTATATTAAAAGTATATACAGATACAAACCATAATGAGAAAAGGACACAGACTTTACATACATACATGATGATGACATGCAACATACCTGTTCACACACTTCTCAGCTCATACAGATTTACAGCAGGGTTTGTGTCTGTTCACTTTCAATCAATCAATTCAAAATGTTCACATGAAACTGCAAGTTATTGACTAATCATAGAGAATTAATTTTCAAAAATCCATTATGCTGGATAAAAAAATATACTGCACCTTAAAGATTTTTTTTGATTATGATGAAAACTGAATTCTTGAATTAAACAAATTGAATAACGAAAATTAAAAACGTCCAATTGAGACAAAGCCTAAAGTTTAGCTGCAGCTCAGTCTGAGCCTTGGCATTTTTCATGTGCATTTCGTGTACAGAGGTTTATGGGACCCAATGCTGTGTTTGTGAGACAGTCTGGGGCAAAATGAGAGAGTACAGCTCGGTGAAAACGGCCTGTGACCGAAGTGCAGTGGCTCAACCATTATTGTGCCCTTCATGCAGTGCAGTGCGGTCGCCAAGCTGGCACTTAGGCTGCACAGAGCACAGGAAGCAACTCGGCTGCAGTGACCCTCCCTTCATCCCTGCAGGAGCCACATCATATACACAGGCTCCCAGCTCTGCCAAGGCCTCAACCACTGGAAGAAGAAAAAAGAGACAAGAAAGAAAGAAAGAAGAAAGAAAGAAAGAAAGAAAGAAAGAAAGAAAGGGATAGAGAGTGTAACAATGACAAATAGATGGGGAAGAAGCAGAGAGAGGAAGACTGAGAGAAAATGTCAGAGAGAGAGAGAGGGAGAAATGAAGAAACGGAGAGACAGAGAAAGAACAGAAAAAAGAGGGAGACAAGGGCCAAAGAAATGAAAAAAAAAATCTCAGTGAGAAATGTGGAGCGAGGGAATGAGGAAGAGACAGAGAGGAGAGACTGGGAGAAGGGAGAGAGAGAGAGAGACAGGGAGGGGAGAGCAGAGAAAAGGAGAGACAACGTGGCAGAAGGTTTGTCCGCTGCAGACCTTGGATGGGACGATAGACTCAGGGTTCATTTGAGGATGAGCGCTGGATGAAAGTTACTGTGTAACCATTCATAAGTGCGCCGTAACTAAACAGTCATTAGCACTTCAGCTCGCATAATGGCTGTTTGTATATTACCTGCCATATTTAAAGTCATTTTGTATCATGCCATTTGATTTTCACGACCTATTTGATGCCACACCCTAAATTTAATATATGTTTCTCATCAATTAAGCCACAAATTTGCATAGTGTCTTATTACCATGCAATAACAGTACTATAATATACTGTAATGCATCAGTATTGTGGGGTGAGGATCCCACTGTCCTATGAAATATTCTACAGTGTTGTAAGACATTCAGCTCCACCAGATGTATTGTGTTTCCAAGGCACACTCCTCTCCAGTCTTTGTATTTTCTCCTAACAGACTTTATCACAGCGATCAGGCCGTCCCTGCAGAGTGGAACTTCCTGTTTACCTCCAAGTAAGGGTAATTTGGCATTTGAATAAATCAACAGTCTCCATAAGGTCACTGGATACTGAGGAAGGTTGCTGAATATCAAAGCCTTGCAGGACTGTGTCACTGCAGGAGAAGAAAGTTCATGTAATCTTTGTGGCTCGGTGTTATAAAAAGAGTGTTTCCAACTTCCTTTGTACCCAAGAAGTGAAATAAGATGAGAACATTTTTAAAGGATTCAAGTCATAAATCATACAGATCCTTTGAACACCTGAGTATTGTTGGTCACAGCTATATAGGAGAAGACTTGGTAGCCTACAAAATGTGTGAAAAACCTCCTGCACACTGTCTCCTTTACTTGCAGTTGAAAACATTTTTATTGAGAAAGCACTCCCAACATCTCAGTGTGACCTTCTGGGAGGATTGGTCACACTGTGGGAATATAGATATACTGCAGAGCAGGCAGCAGGTAATTGACAGTTTCACCTCTGCTTGGCCCACCTTTCAATTTTGCACTTTATTACTGTTGCGATGGGGAGGGGGATTCTCTCAACATGCAATCACAGGCCACGTGCCTCTAAAGACAAGGCATGTCTGGCACACTCACACACTCCTCACACACATTTCACACACTTGATTTACAGGTGTGTGTATGACTGTATGCTATGCTTGGCCTTCTGTAAAATTCTGAAAGCTTTATATTAAAGGAAACAGAGTGTGGATCCTGGTTTTACAGCAAAACAGAGTGTGGATCCTGGTTTTACAGCACTGACAGAGGTTAAATATTGAAGTCTCTTCATTTTTTATCATCCTGATTTTTTTGTTCTAAAATACCTTGATCTTAGCAACGATCAAATTTTGCAACAAACCTCCTGCACCTGGTCGCGCTTGCAAATATTCCAAGCTTTATAAAAAACACACTTTGAGATAGCGTTCTTAACCATACCATGACATAAACTGTTAAACCCACATACCTGCAAACTAGTCGCTTTTTGGCAAAATTCGCCATTTTTAATTCAAAATATGTCATCCACGTGAATCGTGTAGATCAGAAGAGTTTTTTTTTTTTTTGGGGGGGGGGGGGGCTAGCACAATTTCCCATATACTGGAGTGAGACCAGAGACGGTTCAGAAAGTTGTTGTTATAGAGCATCTTTGGTGAGACACGTCTCGAGTCTTCTCATACCAGCAGTTGCGGTCTGGCGGTCATTTGGCCAATCAGAACCAAGATAACTGCTTTGTCGTCTTTTCCACCACGATCTTGCAGTACTACAACTATAATGGACACTGGTTTTGAGGTAAGCTTTGTTTGCTGCTAACGTAATATGCTGTTTAACTAACTTAACATGAGGTAACTAGTTGCTAAAGTAATGTTACCTTGCCAAATCAAAGTTGAAGTGTGTCGTGATAAATTCTTCCTAACGTTACCCCATCAAATCTTTCCCAACCTGTTTATAATGGAAAGCTTGCCAGTTTGTTAGCACGTCAGGTTAGCTAGCTAGCTAACATTAACTTCAGTGAATTGTGTATTACAACGTTACAGTTCAGAATCAGAATCATTTTGCTGAGTTAAGGCTAACCCCCACTGCATCCATATTGTTATCCGATTTTAACATCCGTCATTGTCGTACGAGGAAAATAAAAACAAGCACGTTAGTTCAATGAAACACCCACCAGCTCTATATATAGCAACTAAATCCAACGTATGTCATATTTCGTATGATGGATCACATCACTGACGGAGTTTCGACGGACCTGACGGATCCTTTAATGTTGACGGAGTCCAGCACAGCTTCCCGCTGTCACAGTATTTAAAAAAAAATTTGATAGAGTCAATAAATGTGTTTTTTGCCTAAACTAAATGTTGTCTTTTCCCTTTATTTTCTTCTCAGAGTGCACCAGAATGCTTCATTTACATGTTAAAATCACAAAAATTTTCTTCTGGGGGAAAACGTCCCCAGACCCCCCTACAGGGGTTTGGTTTACAAACATGTCACCTTTTTCACCTCTTATGAGTTTGCAGGTTTGAACCTATAAGATTCCAGCCAGGAAATCCCTCCACCAATTGCAAAGAAGCTTAATCCTGCTTAGGTAGAAACAGCAAAGAAGGGGGGGGTTGGAGGAAGGAAGGAGTGTGCTTGGGTGGAATGGGGAGGAGTGGGGAAGGGTGGGAATGTGGACGGGCAGCAGAGGAAAGAGGGAGGGAGGGAGGGAGGGAAAGAAAGAGGGAGGAGGATGGGGAGTGGCTGCAGATGCAGGTTTCTCCCTCTCCACTTAGCTCCCATCCTCCCATCAGTGAAAGTAACGTCGCCCATAAGAAAGAGACGGTCCGCCCCCTTTATCACTTCCCCGCATACTGGAGGTGTGTTTACCCCCCCTGAGGGTGTCATCTAATGGATCCACCCCCTCCAACACCCCTAACACCACCTGGGCTGGTCGGTCCCACCTCCCCCCTCTGACCACCAGGGGAGGGGAGAGGAGAGACAGAAAGAGAGAGAGAGAGTAGAGTGGATCATCCCCAAACTCCAACCCCTTGGCTATATGGAGATTCCACCTAAGCTTCATTCCTGCTTTAAAGTCTTCCTCCCACCGTTAACTGACAGGCGCTACAGGCTGAGATAGTCCAGGAGTGGGAGTTGGAGCTCGGGATGGAGGGAGAAAGAGAGAAAGGGAAGAGAAAAGAGGGATGTGTGAGGTGGGGGGGGGAGGCCTGTTTTTTGGAGCTTTTTAGATGTCTGTGGAAAATGAATCATGGGGGCCTGCACAGGGGGAGCTCCAGAAGAGAAACACATCTGGCTAGGAGGGGAAAAAAACAGAAAAGAATAGGAGTGAGAACAGAGCAGAGAACCTTTTCTCTGGTGCACAGGGTTCGTTTGTCCAGAGTCTCGATTGTGAGATACAGTGGCCAAAGTGTGGAGTTTCCCTGCCATGTCATCTACCTTTATCAGCATTAAAAAAAAAAGAGAAAAGAAATGAAAACAGAGGAATAAAGAGAGGAGGGGGAAGGGTTTGAGTGGGACACACAGAGTGAACATGCAACACAAGAGAAATAAAGTCTAAACAGTGAGAGAGTGAACAATGTGACAAAAATGGGAGAGAGAGACAGAGAGGGAGAGAGAGAGAGAGAGAGAGAAGACTATGAATTGTCATCTTTGAGGTAAATGCTATGTTTTTCTAAGCTGGAGTCGCCCCTCCCTAAATACTGACCGTTTTCCACAATAGGCAAACGCACTCCAAAGCTGCCAGCTCTCAATCCACTTTGGCTACTAGGGCTTGTCATTAAGATTTTTCCTTTTCTCTTTTAGAAATGGGTTTGAGCCACTAGCAACAGAGTCTGTCTGAAGAGACCAAACCTAGCCACGTCATCTGCAAGTCTGTGTGAAGAAAACTCATCACGGCATGTCATTATGAAAGAGAAATTATTGTATCATAATTGTAGAGGAGAAAATCCACATTCCACTGGAGTTTTGTACTGAGAAAACTCACTGATTTAAAAAGAGCTATTGTTTTAATTTAGGAAGATAAGAAAAAAGTCACTCTTTATTTGTCTGATTTAAAGTGTTCAGTGCACAGAAAATGAGTTCATTCCGTGAAATATAATAGGAAATGTTAGCCTGATAAATGTATTTTTTTCATATGTGATTATTGCCACAGAGGGAGTGGTCAAAAGACGTGGAAGAAGGAAAGAGAGGAAGAATGGAAGAGAAAGAAAAGGGAGAGAATTCCAGACATCTTGGAAGAAGACCAGCTCTCTGAGGCTGGAGGCTGCAGAAAACTGCACTGGATTTAGAGCTCAGACAACATGCAGGGAAACTGCATGTCTCTCTTTCTCTCTCTCTCTCTCTCTCTCTCTCTCTCTCTCTCTCTCTCATTTCTTTCTCTACCTTGAAAATTGGTAAAAGCTTCAGCATGGTTAAAACACCAAAAACCCATTGTCTATTTTGCTATGCAATAAAACCCATGAAGCAATGTAAAATTGGAACCAGGCAGAAAAAAGTCTCTCTCATTCATCAAGTGTCTTCACCATGTCTATGGTGGCAAGGGTCTCTCTCTTTCTCTCGCTCTGTCTCTCTCTTTCTCTCTCTCTCTCTCTCTCTCTCTCCCTCCCTCCCCTTTTCTCTCTCTCTCTCTCTGATAACACAGATCCAAAACATACACTACACACACACTTACACCAAAGATCAGAGGACTCTAACCAGAGAGTGTGTGGAGTGAACTGCTGTTGAGGAGGGTCCTGTACAGAGGGCTGTGTGTGTGTGTGTGTGTGTGTGTGTGTGTGTGTGTGTGTTGACGCTGGGACCCCGGGGAGCTGGCAGAGGAAACCCTCCTGATTCCTGCTCAGTGTGCTCATCCTGTCTGACACCGGCTAAGAAAACACAGCAACACGGCCGCTCACCGCTGGACAAGCTGCCACGACATCCAACACCGCTCACCTGAGTGTGTGTGTGTGGAGGGGTCGGGATTAACATGTTGCGTGAAGTATACATGCTTGTGTACCTTTGTGTGTGTGAGTGTGTGTGTGTGTGTGTGTGTGTGTGTGTACATTTGTGTGTCTGAGACTGAGTGAGTTACTCTAGGACTGTTGGTCTGGCTTGGCCTTGTTTATAGAATGCCATTTTCTGTTTTGGGGAGATTGTCCTGTTGGTCAACTTACCTGTTAAGAGATGAGAACATAGACACTGAAGTAATCCATTTGTCCTCGGTAGATCGTACACTCATATAGCATTTTGGAAAGTCTTCTTATGTTGCAAACTAACAAGAAATGAAAAGTATCAAAATATATGTATACATACATATATATACATATATAAGAGGCATAATAGAGGCTTCAGAAGATATTACATGGGCTGTGGTTGCCACATGCAGGAGGTGAAGCGTCAGGAGAGCTGGCAGAGTTTGTCTCCCTGCATTGGTCAGACTTAGACATGAATCAAGCCACATGACATCAGGCCACCAACACATAGCTGAGTGATCATATAAACCAAGTCCTACTGCAGGCGAATGTAAACATACAGTATTTAGGGCAGGATACACAAGGAAGCAGATCTGGTATCAGCATACAACACAAATTCATTTCCAAATCAAGAAATACAACAGAATTTAAAATCATGTAATGCAAAGTATATTCGATCTACCTAAATCTATCTAAAAGTTAGAAAGTTGGATTTAAAAAAACATTAGAGGCTTGAGGTCATCAACTATTGTGAGTGGGATATTTATCCTAACGCTGCATGAACCAGTTGTGATTGGAATGACCTTTGTTCTCAACAGAAATTGTTTATTCTCAAATGCTTCAGTCACATTAGTGAGTTTTGGTGGAGAAAACATTACGGCTGAGGCTTTTTTTTTTTTTTTGCTTTTGACTCCAAGGGAAGGGAGGGGTCGCATTTCACATAGCAAACAACAAGTCCCAGCATCTTTAATCTCTACATGGCCAGGACTGACAGGCTGACTAGCCAGCCACATAGCCACAATGTCAGCCATCATGGAGGACAGGAGACAGACAGGGAAGGAGGAGAGAAGGGGAGCGGACATTGGACAGAAAGGGGTCCATAGGAGGAAGGGCTGGTTAAGAAGAAGACAAGGATATGGGTGAAAAAGAAACCAAGACGGGGCGAGTCAGACCACCAGGTTTCAGTTAAAAATGCTACAAATCCTTTCTGGGAAAAAACACTTACTTCATATATTACTCCACATTTCAAAAATATAGATGATTGCATTGTCAGAATTTGTACAAATTTGTAAACAAAGTTGTTGATAGAGTTAAGATTTTAACTCACAATCCTTGGTGAGTTTTACTTTTATGGCAGGAAAGGTGCATATGATGAGTTGAAAACAACACGCACACCACTTGCTTTGTCTCTTTTTGTGGTGCAGGGAATCAATTGCCCCGAAAATCCAGTTCCAAAGAAAAAAAAAAGTCAGTTCCCGCACACACTTATCACCTCTGCATTGGTTTATTTAAAAAGAGTCAACGGTCAGTTTCGGTCACAAGGACCTTTTTCAAGATGTCTTTCGGGGCAATTGATTCCCTGCACCACAAAAAGAGACAAAGCAAGTGGTGTGCGTGTTGTTTTCAACTCATCATATGCACCTTTCCTGCCATAAAAGTAAGTATTGATTTATTTAAAAAGAGTCAACGTTTCGGTCACAAAAAAAACCCCAAAACGTTGACTCTTTTTAAATAAATCAATGCAGAGGTGATAAGTGTGTGCGGGAACTGACTTTTTTTCTTTGGAACAGGAAAGGTGCATATCCCATCAAAGCCATTCATATGTTACAGTATTCTTATTTCCTTATTTAGTTTATAATATGGTGCCATCCTTAGTGAGGTATCCATTTTTTTATAAAACCCACCCTCAGCTTCAAAGTCCACTTCTCTGTCCTTTAATCCAAGAGGAAGATGAGATGAAAACTGCAGCCAGAGGCTATTTCTGATTACAGACATGAATGAACCTTTCTACTAATAACACCAATTTCAGTTCAAAGCATGATACTGCTGTAGCTCACTTTATTTCGGTCTTGCTCCCTAAAAAGTAGAATCAAAGCTGATATAAGAAATAAAGTTTCAAATTCTAATACATAGTTCTTTTTTTGCAACAGTGTTTTTTCTAATACAGCCCGCACATTGCAATGTAAACCAAGGTTGCCTGTGATGAAGTGAGCTTGTTATGGGGGGAATCACCTGGAGGGAAATGTCTCTAGACTCTCTCTTAGCAGTGGCAGGAAACTGATGAACCACAAAACGGTGAGAGTCAACATGTAGGTGGGAAATGGGCATTAACTCATTATACAATCCAGGTGAGTGTAATTCAGCAGATGAAGTGCTTCAGCTCCTGGCAGCATTTTAACGGCCTTCGCTTTGAAGAATCCCACATTAAGAGGCACTTTGCATTAGTTTAGTGCTTGTAACTTCTATCTACAAGAACATCATTGCTGTCGATTGAATACCTTGTATCTCCAAAATGCAGGTTTAGAGCAACTAACAAAAACAGCTTCATTCTCAGCTTGACCAACATGGATGGTAGAATTTTCTCAACCCATAGAAGACCATGTGATCTTTCAGCTGAAAACACTAAAAATGGAATTGAGGTTCTCTCATGTGAAACAATGGGGGCATAACCAAGAGAGCAAGAGATAGATCGGGAAAAAGAGAGAGTTTTTAAGTTAACCGTGAGATGAGGCAACATCTCTCTCTCTCTCTTGCTATGCAAAAAAACCTATGAAGCAATGTAAAATTGGAACCAGGCAGAAAAAAGTGTCTTCCCCCTGCAACAGGTCACTGTAGGAAAAGAAGTTAGGGAGACATGTCTATGGTGGCAAGGGTCTCTCTCTCTCTCTCTCTCTCTCTCTCCCTCCCTCTCTGATCCAGCAGTAACACCAGTCCAGGCCTGTTCCTCTCCAGTCTCTACATGGCTGTCTAACCCCCAGGCAGGCCGCCTCCGCTCTGCAGCACAAAGCCCAGGTTACTCAGTTCACAATGACCTCTGAATGTTTTAGTTTTGCTGGCAAGTTTGTTTTATTAGAAAATACTTGCTTGCTTTAATGGACAGCAAAAACAGAAGATATATAGAGAGAATCATCATCATCATCATCATCAGTCCTATTCTAGCTATAACCCTATCCTTAACCTTCATCCTGTTCTACAGTAGCCATCACCCTAACCTCATCCTCACTCAAATCCTTCTTTGCCTTTCTTTCATATATTCCACTCTTGCAGTTAAGCTGTCAGTATTCTAAAAGCATTTAGTAACATATGATGAAATGTAGCACCCTAAACAATATTTTTTCTTCAGTATGACCATTTTGCTGGGTTATAAAAATGAGGTTCAAACCTGAAAACACTGATTACAGATATAAACTCCTGCCTGGCCTTCCTGAGACGGACCAACCCAGTCTGATGATTATAACTGGAGATTGCAAATTAACAGTATGCTGCTGTCACCAGACCCTTCTCCATCGTATCAGTCGTTTATTAGCCTGCCAGCTGTGTTTCCTTATCTGCCCTCCTTCCTGCTGCAGTGTGTGTGTGTGTGTGTGTGTGTGTGTGTGTGTGTGTGTGTGAGTAAGAGAGAGAGAGACCATGCATTACATCCCCACCTAAACAGGAATTTAGCATTGAGCAAACACAGCAGTTAATATTTCAAAAGCTTGATTTCTGGAGAGGAGATACAGAAAAAAACGGCAGGAAAAAAGACGTGTTGTCTTTTTCCCCTCCTCCCTCTGAATCCAGCGATGGACACGTGGAAGAATTCTCTGTTCACCATGAAGTTTTGGGTTCACAGAGAATGAGAGAGAGAGAAAAAAAAGAAAGGCAGAAAGGAGAAATGGAGAAGAGAAAAGAAATCTTTTTAATCCAAACTCCGCCTCTTGCTTTGTGACTGGCTGGAGGAGATCATCTGGTCAACAAGTTGAACCAGCTGAGGAGTGGAAGTGTGGACACACCCTGAGGCAATGAAGAGTGAGTGTGTGTGTGTGTGTGTGCGTGTGTGTGTGTGTGTGTGTGTGTGTGCATAGATGTGAAAGAAAAAGCCAGAGGAAGATTAAACAGAAAGAGAGAAGACAAAAACAGAATAAGAGAAAGAAAGATAAACAGAGACGGAGAAAGCAACTATGTTTCCATCCAACAGTAAAAACGAACTGTAAGCAAACTTTTGAAATGTAAAACCCCAAAAAATTAATTGCAAGTTAGGTGTGTTTCCATCAGCTGGGTTGAAGCAAATTAATACGCTTCCTGAACCTCGCTATGTAGGAAAACACAAACACGCGAAAGATGGAAAGAGTCTACATCATTATTTATTCAACAATATGTTTCCATCGCTATTTGTCATATAGTGTCTTTATTGACAAACATTTTTCAGCATTGAGTGAGTGTGAAAACTTTTTGCAAGAGTGAGTAATCTCTTCTCAAAAAATGCTGTTTCCATTCAGCCTTCTTAATTTGATCTTTCCCATTTTGCATAAAAAATACTTGGATGGAAACCTGGCTACAGAAGAGAGGAAAGACAGACACATGTAGAGAAAGAAAGGAGAAGACGGTGTTCGTGTGTGTGTGTGTGTGTGTGTGTGAGAGAGAGAGAGAGAGAGAGAGAAAGAGAGGACAAGCCCATACCTATCCCACTGCCCCATGTAAACCCTGGAATGACTGGATTCAGGACCACCACAGTCTTTTAGCATGAGCAACGAAGGTGGTCCCTTCCATTCAGCTTTATTGACATTATACTAGTCCAGCTGCCACACACCATTTTGTTCTTTGGTCAATATGCATGCCAGTATAGCTGTAGATCACATGATCACATGACAAAGTTCATAAAGTAAGCATACATCAAAATACATTGATATGTTGGGCATTTACCCACAGTAATGTTCTTATCAACAGCAAGCAATGACACTCAAAAGGTAAATGTGTGTATGTGAATCTGCCACTGTCAATTCACCATCTGAAGGCTGAAAGACAAAGGTATGCAAAGCTGGGTGGCTGGGGTTTATCATTGCAAGTCATGGTCACTCTAAGGCTTTACACTGTATTGGTGTTAGATTTATCCATGTGACACTGATAGTAATTTGAGAAAATCCACTCAAAGACAAAATCCATGCATTATTTCTGTGCTCTTTGTCAGGTCAGTCAGTTATGGTGAACATGAATAAGTCTTTCCCTTTGTAAAGTTAAACTAAACTCCAAGATAGAGTTCATTTGTCAACATCATCTATGTTCTTGGTCAGGTGTCTCTCTCAAAGCTAGAAACAAGAGACAATACTTTCCTGATGATGGCATCATGACACAAACCCCTGCAGTTGGTCTACTGATAGTGATAGTCCACACCTTCTTTTTCAACACAGTGATTGTACCCAAAGTGATTTTAAAAGTGTGTGTGCATTTTCTGGTTTGTAACTTCAAGCGCTGCAATAAAATGAAGCTCATTTTGGTGTAAAGGCTCAAACAATCTATGAGACTATACAAACTTGGTATCCAATTCCCTATAAATGGAGTAGCTCCAGTTTCTGTCCCTTATTCACAGACTCTCAGTTCTAAATTGAGGAGAGGTGTTCATCACAAATATAGATTAAACTGAGCTCATGATATGTGAGTTCTGTAAGGGACATCCGTTTTCTACTGTTATTATCTGGTAATTTTAGTTTGAAAGAGGGTTAGAAGAGACAGACAGACAGCCAGGCAGATCAGCAGACTACAAAATGGCAAAACTGGCTCTTTTCTCAAACCAAAAAAACGTGCAGGCTGAAACATCAAGGGGTAAAACAGGTTCAGATGTGCCCTCCTCCTTCTCATCCCATCTGCCTGTGTTTGTCTTCGTGGATAGAAAGACAGAGAGAAAGGAAAAAGAAACAGAAGAAGAGAGGAGTCGGGTAACAGAGGGGAGAGGAGACGTGGAAAGGCATGAGAGCAAATGAGAGATAGAGAGGAAAAGAATTGAGGAAGAGAGGAGATTAAAACGAATAAGAGAGGCGAAAGAGAAAGAGGAAAAGAAGCGGGGAGGTAGAGGCAGGGAAGGAAAGGAGCGGAGAGGAGAAGAGAGGCAGTAGATCTTAACCAGATGCAGAACGCTCACAGTGGACGTCAGCCAGCAGGCATGTACTCATGCTTTAGCTATGTCATGGGCCGCCTTCTCTACCCTTACACCACCTCCCCCCCCTCTTTCCTTCAATGTCTCTCTCTCTCTCTCTCCCTCTCAACCCCCACTTATTTTCCTCTCTCTCTTTCTGTATCTCTCCCCTCTTCCTCTCTCTACCTCCCCCCTCGTCTCTCCTTCCACTCCCCCTTTCCATCACGTTTGCAGCCTCTGACTCCCTCTCTTATAAACAGACGGCACACAAAAAGGGGGGGAAGGGAGATGTGTGCGCGTGTGTGTGTGTGTGTGTGTTAATGAGAAATGTTGATGACAAATTGTTGTGTCTAGTCTTGGCAGCAAGTAGAGTGGCAAATTGAATGGAATGGAAGTCGCTTTGAGATACAACAACTGGGGCTGGGTCCATGTAAATCTAGTTGTGTCTACGACTTTTGTCTGACTGAGTAAGACAGTTTGAACAGACACACAGGTCTGCAGCTAGCATTCGATGTGTGACGGTGATTTTCCATTGAGCACTCAGGAAAAGAGAGAGAAAGAGAAAGCGAGAGAGAGAGAATAAATTGAGTGAGAGACAGAGAGAGAAAGCCGAGAGAGAGAGAGAGAGAGAGAGGGAGGGACTAGACAAAGGAAACTGGGGAAAAAAATAAAACCGTCTGCACTTCTCAAATGGAATTTCTGCCATCATAAGCCAAACCTCCAAATGTAACCAGAAAGGGAGGTCAACACACACACACACACACACGCACACACACACACACACACACACACACACACACACACACACACACACACACACCAAGATGCTTGGTAGTGCTGGCCTACATATAGACAAACCCCTCCTATAGTTAAGTTAGGAAAACTTCCCAGACCAAAACTAAATTAGCTAATTCTAGACTTCTGCATTTGGCGCACATAGAAGGCTTGACTCTTCAAGACATTGCTGCTTCACAACCCAAGATTAGGCCTAATTCAGAAAACTCTACTTCTAACTCAAAACTGGAATTTATTAAGTTGCTTCGGTCGCCTCAAAGGGGTCGCAGGAGAATATTTTTCACCCCCATAAAACCTTTTTTTTTTTTAGGTTAACCCTTGTAAACAGTCCCAGATGACACCTTGACCAGTAATTAGCAATAGAAAGCTATCTGAAGGGATTACACAGCCCTAAAAAGACAACAAGGGGTCCACCTCACCCGGCAGGTGATGATGTCATCGGACCGGTCCAAACGGCCAGGCTGGCGGGGGGCGCGGACTTTACTAATGACTGTAATGTGGGAAAGACGGCTCCTGCCACTTTAAGACTCATGTGTCCGCCACATGGCTCCATGAGGATGTAATGTGTTCCAGGTGCATGGGGGAGGCGTTTTTTACTGTCTCGGGGATATACACACACATAAATGCATGTGCACACTCTCTCACACACACACACATGCATGTACACATAGCCACAAAACGGATGCGTGCATATATGGCCACCTAGTCTCGCACACGCATTCTACTAAGTGCATACACACCAATCCCACACATCCACTGGGGGGTCGGGAGCGCTGACCTTCAGGGTTTACAGGGCATCGTCAGGGGGGTGTCTGTCCTCACTGGAGGCCCTGATGACCCCGATCTCCAACCATGACCAAACACCACAGCTTCACACACCTCTAATGACATACACACATGTACACACAAGCAGGCACAAGCACACTACTGGTTTGAGCACAAATAATTTGGACAAACACAGGCATTGGACAAGATTGGTGGCTCCCAGGTCCTTTCTGTGTGGAGTTTGCATGTTCTCCCCGTGTTTGTGTGGGTTTCCGCCGGGTGCTCCGGTTTCCTCCCACCATCAAAGACATGTATGTTAGGGTTAATACTCCTGTCAGTGCCCCTGACCAAGGCACTGGCAAAAGAACTGGTTGGTCCCCGGGTATAGGATGGGTCAAATGCAGAAGACAAATTTCCCACGGGGATAATAAAGTATACAAATAAAATGCTTAGCGTACAGCTACTGAAATCGCTTTAAGGGAATGCTAACACAGATATACATGGTGACAGATAGGTAAACATCATCCTGCCAAAACATTTGAGATTATGTTCATGCAACAAACTTCTATTACTTGATATCTACATACACTGCGCACTAAGAGGCCATATTTTTTCTCACAGGCTAAACTGAGCAATTTTTTCCAGCAGCCCAGCAGACTAGCACCATGTGAGCGGTGTGCTGGACTCCGAGGGCAACACAGGAAACATAAAGCATTTCAAGCCGAGCAGCAAGCTGCTGTAGAGCAGTCTGTAACTGAGAGAGTGCGAGCATAAACTCAGAGCAATTTGCTAATTAGCAAGTTAAAAATGATCTCGCTCTATGGAAGTCCTGCTGTTCCTTCAGCTTTTAGTTCACAGCAAACACGGACTTAACTGGCAGCGGTTTATTATTCTTGTAGAACAAAGAAGCATGTTGAATGTGACTAATAATCTACATAGAAAAGGGATAATTAAAGGCTTAGCATGACTGCACAGTGACTTTTACAGGTTTCTCATGTTTATATTGGATATAAACATATATATATTGCAATATAGTGGATGCTTCCTTTTCATGCCAACCTGTGTAGTCTCCATGCCTGCACTATGCCATAGTAAGGCCCAGGAGTCCTTACCTGCACTAACCACAAGCCACCATGAGGCCAGACTGTCAAGTAATAAGCGTACACATTCTTGGTCAACCACTAGCTTCCACAGAAATTACCTGTGCTTAGAGCTGCCCAGCATGAACTCACCTGGGGTTTCCTGGTAAAACCCATGTCTTCACCATTTTGTGTACTGATTCTTCCTACTGCTCACAATCCATTAGATTTACAGTCAACTAAGAATCCAATGGCTACTTTCACTTATTTCCTTTATTTTTAAAAGTAGAACCATGCTGAATGAACCATGCAGGCTAAGCTTAGCTGTCTGGTATCATTTCTATCAAGTGTTTACCTGATTGATATAGCACCCTATCTTATCAGTCAACTTTAACGTCCTTGCAGTGACTATTTGCATGCAACTTACTTTTGTCAGTAAAAGCAATTGGGGCTCTTTAAATATAACATACTTGCCAGAGTTATTAGTGCAACATTTGTTTTCAGTCAGAGCCACGTTAATCTTGCAGTGGGGAGGAGGGACTTCATGCTGCGGCATCAGATTGGCCCCCTCCCATGTCATTTAATAGCAATGCTACCCTCAAGCCCGTACAGTCTAAAAATAAATGGTGCCCAAGTCTGCCTTTTTCTGAGCTTTGAAACAAAGCAGTAGGAACCCGTATCAAGTGCAAACAGTCGTGCGTCTAATCTGCACCCCTAAACTATATCGCAGTACGTGAAACACTTTTAGCCTGCACTAACTTGAGTTTCCCTTTTTTTTTTTCCTTCTTCTTGTTTGGCTCTGCACAGTGTTTTCTCTGGACAGCAAACCCTAACATTTGGACTGTGATCCAAAACCATGGATCCAGACTAGCTGCACTACAGGCAGAGAAGAAAAGGGAGAAAGAAGGAGAGGAAGAATGAAGGAGAGACAGAAGGAGGAGGAGGTGAAATGATGATGTGGAGCTTGTGAAACAGTGAAATTGTATATACTTAGAGGGAGTCGGATTTTTTACAAAAGGAAAGAGAAGGGGGATGAGTATGCCTGTGTGTGTGTGTGTGTGTGTGTGTGTGTGTGTGTGTGTGTGTGGGTGTGTGTGTGTGTGTGGGGGGGGTATGACTTAAGTCACTTTAAGGGACACAAACCAGACTTAAGACCAGTTGATTGGGGACCGCTTGTGCAACTGGGGACAAAAGCCGTGTCCCCAATTGGTAAAAAGCTGATTTTTGGATCAGTGGTTAAGGTTAGGGTTAGGTTAAGGTTAGGGTAAGGGTTAGGTTTAGGCAAGTAGTGGTTATGGTTATGGTTAGGGTAAGTCTCCAGGAAATTAATGTAAGTCTGTCTGTGTGATTGTGCATATAAAACAGACAATAATTAAATAGAGAGGCACATACTATAAGACAATAACACCCCCAGTAATGTATGATCTTCTCACTGAAGCCACTATTTTTCCTCT
This sequence comes from Centroberyx affinis, assembly GCF_046629955.1. Lineage (NCBI taxonomy): Eukaryota > Metazoa > Chordata > Actinopteri > Beryciformes > Berycidae > Centroberyx > Centroberyx affinis. The sequence goes on along the minus strand of NW_027278719.1, from coordinate 99,464 downwards.
TTTAATCACTGTTTTCAATACTGATGCTTCTTGGATTCTAGAAGGCAATCTTAAAAAAAAAAGAAAAAAAGAAAAAAAAAAAGATTTGTCAGAAAATAAAAGAAATTGAAATTTAAAACTAGAAGGGCACTTGGAGAGCACAGACCTCCGCCAAGGTTCGTGCTATTATTGCTTGTTCGTGAGTCGGATCTGGATCCGCTCCAAAATGTAATGGGTTCTTCCTTGGCCCATGCTACACCCTTCCACCAAGTGTCATGAAAATCGGGCCAGTAGCTTTCCTGCTAACAGACAAACAAATAGACAAACAAACAAACGGCACCGAAAACATAACCTCCTTGGCGGAGGTAAAAAATAATATTAATGGTTTCATCATTAATCACAGATATCAACAATAAGGAATGAGCTAAAGTGCAAATGGGATAGAAGGCAAATGTTCACTCATCAATTAAAACAATGCAGTTAGGAGTCTGTTAATTAAATTAAAAGTCAATTAAAAGACAATTCCAAGTTGGAAACAGATATCAGAGGTGTTGCCGTCCATATATTGTTTGTTTTTTTGCTCCTCTTTCAGAAGACCTTAAACCTCTTGCTGGGTCCAGGCTTTGGGAAATACCTCTTCATCCTCATCATCATCAGAATCCTCTTCATTCCAGCCTGGGGATGCCAGGTCCCAGTGTAGGGCTCGGAGACCTGGAGAACCTTCTTGTCCCCCATTGTTCCCTGTGAAGCTCCAGGAGTCACTTCTGCTCTTTCACTCCTCATGAAAAAAACCTCTCCTCATCTACAGGTCCCTAAATATTTGAGGGCCACACCATCATACAGGTGTTGTAGCGCGAATCAAGTCAGGGCAGTGATGTATGTGGACAAGTTGGCACTAGGAAGCCAAACTCTGAATATTAGTCATCTCTTCCCATTTGAAATCATCATCCCAATGGTCATCAATACCATCATGATCGCCTTCGTCATCATAATCACTAGATGATTAAGAAGAGGAGGAAATGTGGTGAATGGGAGTCAACTGAGAGGTACAGCTCCTCTCCTCCTCTTTCTCAGTATCAAGGATGGTGATTGATGGACGAGGTAGATGGTCGACTCTGATTTGCAGGAAAGCGTTGCCTAAGAAGAGAGAGGAAGACACAGGGCAACTGTCAGTTAATCAAAGTTTTCATAGCGCAGCATGGCCCAGTTTGAGTCTCAGTATAACTATTACTGTCAGCATGAATTGAAAAAAAATCATCACTGATTGCCTTTTGTCTTTTCACCACCTAGCACCATGGGATGCAAATAAAAACTGTATAAGAGTATAGAAAACTCACTAAATGTTTAAACCAAATAAACACCTCAGACTGGCATCATAGCAATGATGAAAACAGTCTTTGGCTTTAATCCAAAGTTTGATGACGTATTGTAGAAGTAGGTGCATGTAATGTATAGAGATTCTGGCTCTGAATTTGTCTTTAGAATAATTACTATGTTAGATTTGTAGGAATAATAAACAGAAACCTAACTCAGATGTTAGAGGAAAGGGAGTCGGTGTGATTTGGTGATTCATCGAATTAGGCCAACAACAACGCTTCCAGTAGCTGCAGCAGTAAGCTCAGCCTCTCCACATCACCAGATCAGAACTACACTCATCTGCACTATACTGTCAGTACCCTAACTTTGGAACTGAACTTAGGTTTACACCTTGTTTACAACATTACACCAAATGATTTTCAACCTCATCATCAACAACAGGCTAATGGATTGAAATGCCTCACTGTAATGGTACCAGATTCCAAAAAAGGAAAGTGTCATTTTCAACACATCTGTGTGTCCTGTTTGGGACAATCAACATTTGTGTTTGTTTTCAACACAGCATATGGTAAATAACAACATATCTACATCTCTATATGTGTTTTATTAACATATGTTGTCTGATCTTTTTTTAGAGTGCAACAGCCAGAGATTAAGGGACGGCTGACCCCGCTGGCTTGAAACGGTCGGCTCAGAAGTTCAGAAACCGAACTGTATGAGCAAACAAAGTTGACTTATGTGAAATTATTATACTTGGAGCTGGGATGTGAAGGGTATGATGGCCCACTTCTGCTACAATAGCTATACCATTAGTTAGTATGTACTGTAACTCCTTAATTTAGACCTCTGATCTTGTTCTCCAACCCTAGCCATGGGATGTATTGTTTTTTTCAGATGCTGTGGATTATTGGTGGTTAGTTCCGATTTTAGTTTATGCAGGTAAGAATCATTCTGACTTACACTGACCATAAGATACATTTTCATTAAGTGTTCTTCCACAAGATCAAATAGTCTTGTCCAACTTTACAGGGGTCTTGAAAATGTCTCGGATGTGCTGGCTTTGTAATTGCTGATAGGAACTGTCCACCGTGGCTTCAGCTTTCTACTGCAGCAGCCCTCCTCCCACTGGCTTAGCGGGTGGAAAAAATGACACAGTACTAGGCTAAAACGCTAGTGGTAAAACTGCTCCCAGACAGAGTGATCAAATGGAGACAAAAAAGCAGATCTCAAAGCTTCACTTACTTGCTTCACTTACTATGATTTATTCAGAGTATCTACTGTACACAATTCAAAGATGTAAGTAAAATAGTAACCTATAGTTGAATGTTAACAGGAAAGTTCAGATAAGCCTAGAGAAAAATCACTTCAGAGTGTATACGGAGAAACCACGACAGAGGGAACATGCTCAACTGTTGAAACAGATGTTGATAGTACACCCACACACACACACACACACACACTGCTAGTCTCTTTACTGCCATGATGCAGAACTATCAGTTAAGAGTGTGGACTTTGCAGTTTACAGTGGCAGCCATGTTAGCTCCACAGTCTTGATGCGATCTGTGAGAGAGACGTTATGGAGGAAATTGTCACTCATTTGTAGTTGGCACTTGTTACAATACTTTTAGAAATGGGGCAGCAACATAAAGCTAGTCAAATAATGGCTGCCAATGGCTGCGGCTTAGAGTCTCACATTAAATACCATTTGACATACTATTGACAATCAGTTGAGCAGCAGTCATGAAATGGTTTACAATCAAAGATGAAACCCATGCATCTGTAAAGACAATGGATTGGATCATGAGCAATCAAATGTAGTAAAGAAAGCACAGTAAAGAAATCACAATGTATGTAATAAAGAAAGCTCAAAGTGTCCTACACATTTCCCAGACTAATCAAAGAAGGTCGATTTGCAAGAAGCCAAAAGCTTCATAAACCCTCTGAGAAAGCCACCTTTTCCCTCCTCCATGCACCGACCTAACAAGTTAAAAATCTCACATCAGGATTTCACCTGTGACAGGAGCGCTCTCTATCCCCAGGCCACATCATTTTACCACAAGCTTGGGGAAGTTTAAAAGCCAAATTGCCCTCAGCAAGTGTCCAGCCAGGTTTTTATGTGGCAGGTGGAGGTTTGATTGGTAGCAGGTGGCAGACAGTTCAAACTCACTTCAGCCCATAACCCAGTAAGGCAGGGCATCAATTCCAATTTGCTGGTTAACTAAAAACAAAAATCTGCTTGACATAGCAAATGCTCTGTAGTGAGTGTGCAATGTTTGGTAGTTTTGTGAGATGGTGACACTTCAGTCATATTGACCTTCATTGTATAAGCCTGTAAACTGAGTATGGTGGTAGGTTGGGCTTGGGGTTAGGGTTAGGGTCAGGTTAGACTGGGGGTTAGAATTAAGGTTTATTTATTTAACATGTATGTAATCAGCTAGTCCCTAACCCTGATCTAAATTTAAATTAATAAACCCCTTTAGCCAATGTTCCCTCTAAACCAGGGGAGTCCAGCGCTGTGCCGTAGAAGAGCATGCAGGTTTTCATTAAAACCAAACACTACACCAGCTGATTTCATGAATGAACACACCTTCAACCAGAGAAGGAAGAACTAATCAGTGAAATCAGCTGGTGTATAGGGTTTGGTTCGAAGGAAAACCTGCTAACCCCACTCTAACCCTAACCCTAAACTCAAGCCTAAACCCAAACCTACCTGCTGGGGTTGGGTTAGCGTTAGTTAGTCCTATTTGAGGTAAATCAATCCTTGGGTAGTTTTAAATGCCAATTCAAATTCCAGAGGATTATACAATCAAAACAAGTGCGAAGCTTCAAGAGGTGAGGTCATTTTTATGTTTGACACATTGTAAAGTGAGTTCAATCCCAGTCTTGCGTGGAGTACATTGACTAATTAAATGATGATTGTTGGAAATATGGTAGATAGATAAATGAATCAGCCAATAACATTTAGTGCACAAGCTTGTACAGTACGAAGAAATAGCTAAAAAAATTAAAAAAAAAAAGCTTTTTTTCCCAAATCAAAAACTCCTGCCTAGCCTTCCTACATCTCATAGTTGTGTAGACTATTTTCCCTCTTCCCATCTGTGAAATCACTCAAGTGGAGAGGCAATCTGCTGGAGTCATTTTACTTCCTGGGTTGTCGATGGCTGCAGCCGTAAAGCCAGGGAGGCCAGGCTCTGGGAGCCTCACAGACAGACTCACAGACTGCTGGAGCAAAAATTCTTAGTTGACTTGAAGGAGCTTATACTCAATCTAAATATACCACAATCTCAACACAACTAATTATTTGAGTTCCTTTACAGCAACAAGGGAAGTCACAGTACCCTCAATTGTTTAGGGGGGAGAAAAAGTCACAGTCATTCAACTTTGCTCTTTCCATCCATTCCATGTCACAATTCCTCATGACGTCTCCTCATAGTTTCCTTTGGCTCAACAATAGTTGAACCAAATATTCAAATGTTGAATGGGTCCCATTGGATAATGAAACTTCTGTGAATTCATCAGCATCAATGTGGTATTTGTTTTGCATGTTTCGGATCAAGTATGGAATGTCATTGGGCTTTGGGACAGGTGAAGAAGAAAGGAGAGCTCACGCTTGGCAGGATTGGTTGACGAGAGAGAATAAGAAAGAACGGTGAGGGGAAGGGAAGGTGGGGGGGGGGGGGTTGTTGGCTGGAAAGAGGAGGTTTCATTTCGGGGTTCCCACATAACCCTCCTCTCCCTCTACAGGACGTGGAGGGCTTGAAGTCAGGCATGAATGGGGGTGGGATGTGTGCTTCAAGTGATGCGTGGAGAGCTTTTTTCTCCTCAACTTTGACCTCATCTCCATAACTCTTGTTTGCCATCTATCATCCTCAATGCAGGGACACTTTCGCCTTTGTGTGTGTTTGTGTGAGTTCGTAAGAGAAGACAGAAGAAACAGATAAGACAGCAAGAGAGAAGGAAAGAAAGCCCTGAGGATACAGTAGCTTTTTCTCTTCTTGTCTTCGTGGCTGATATTCCCACCTATACAGTATGTGTGAAGAGGATGGACGACTTGACTGTTCAGATAGAATGAACCTCTGAGGCAGTTGAAGTCATGGAAGAGATTTTATTGCGGTATGTGGGTCTGCGACTGAAGGGAAACAGCATTTTCCATAAGCCTATTGGAAAAAAGAACAGGAGAGAGAGACCTCCCCCGTGAAAACTGAGCCAGTGAACATCCATCACAGACGCTGTGAAAAATAAAACAGCAGAAACCGGGGCAATTGAAAAGGGGCGGAGTTATTGGAGGGAAATAATGGGAGGGGTCAAACAGCTTGGGGTCTCAGATTTCCATTAGTGTTAATATTAATGTGGCAATCTTCCTTGCTCACGTTTTCTGGGAGGCTTTGTCGGGGTTTTTTTTGCATAAAGGGCAGAACTTATGGAGATGTTTTACCCAAAGGACAGCAGCGTTACAAAGACACAGCCAATGTGACTCACACTGGCTCTCTAACAACCCTCTCAGACTTCTCCCTCGCTCCCTCCCACACAATTTGGGACTGCAAATGGATGCAATTTGGTAGCTTTATGGAGTACCCTACTACAGTATTAAAAACTGCAGATGTTGTGCGTCAAAGTTAGGTAAAGCGTTGTATTTCTCCAGTTTCTTTTATCTTCAAGCTCTCTGTCGTTTACCATAAAAGTTGGTAACGGATGGAGCGCATTGTCTCTCTTGTCTCTGGTGTGTCGACCAGGGCTCCGAGTGCATTTTCCCAGATGTGTAATGATATACGGCTATGTTGAACTTGCCCCTCGCCAACCAGGGAGAGAGAGGGAGAGAGAGAGAGAGAGAGAGAGAGAGAGAGGGAGAGGGAGAGAGAGAGAGACTCCAGACAGCTGGACTCACTTAAATGTGTTCCTCATGTGTGCTGTAATATGGAAAAGATTTCTCCTCTCTCCCCTCCGCTCACCCTGCCTGGGCTCAGCTTAACCCTTCAATAGCTAATGTAGACTGAGTTTACTAAACAAGATTAAGGCATTCTTTCAAGTCTGCAGGCCCTCCATCCTATCTCCTATGCTCCACAGCCTACACTGACACCCTGAACATGGTAGTCTAGTCCATGTAAGCTGCCCCAACATCCACTAACACACACAGATAACGGTACAGATTGCCAATGTGAACAGAAGTCAAAATATTTCTACCCATAAAATCAAGAATCCAAGTGAACACAAGCTGCCAATTTGACAATATCACATTCCTCTACATCACAGCCAGACTCCACAATAAAAGACAGACAACTATCATGTGGCTTTTCATGTTAATCAAAGGTCAACCAATCTAGTGACAGGTGTCAGCATATAAAAAAGATGAGTTAAAGCAACTACATGTAGAATATTTATCTCAGTATATCATTCTCATATTGATTTTCATATAATATAATGGCTGTAGAAAAATGTGTTGCTCTGTATTTATTAATATTTTCCCCAGGTATAATTTGGCACAAATTGCACAGGACTGACTTACGGCACAAAGGATAGAGCCTAAACCAAAACAGAAAGAGGACTCACTTTGAATTGTTCTACTTGGGTTAGAGTTAGGGTTTGTATGGAAACAAATACACAGACAAGTTCAGATGTTGTCCAGTCCTGCAGTGCCTAGCTAGGTATGCCAAGGGTATGCAGGATCAACTGTTGCTGTAGTTGAAGTTACTACAGTCCTGGAATAATCAGGATAACCACATCAATCACCACTGTATTGTCAAGAAGAACAGATCCACTCTTCTTGCTATTCTCCGGTAGGCTGTCTTTCAGTATCATAGTAGCCTGTTAGCCAAAATGTTTTGTTAGCATTGCCCAAACTTAATAAATTCCACATCTGTCAGGCAAAACTGCTTTGCTAGCAGTCCAAACTAGTTGTAACTAAAATATTTGCCAGCAAAAATATTTTTTGTCACTCATAAATTAGCTACCACAAACACACACTGAGATACGAACACTAGGCAAGCAAGCATCAGACAATAGGAGATGAGAGAGTGCCGTTTTGTTAGCAAACTTAATTCCAATTGTGTTACTCAAAAAACTGCTTGCTAGGTTAATGTTGTCGTAACTAAAATATTCACCAGCAAAAATATTTTTGTCATGCATAAATTAGCCACCGCAGTTACTAACACACACTGTGATATGAAGCACCTGGCGAGTGAGCATCACTCAGTATGAGGTGAGAGAGCACTGTTTGACTGACTGAGCTGAATCTGGCTCCTGTGGACCTCCTGTGCTGTGTGTAACTTGCCTCCTTATACAAGTTTATTCTAGTTCCATTTTTCAGTTTACAGTATGACAATTTCATGTCACTTCTGTATGTCTTCACTCTGCAGTCTGCAGAAGGGAGGAGGGGGTGGTGGCAATGAAATTGAGTTGGTATAGCCTAATCTTAATTGTATACACAAACATTAACTCACAAGTTGAAATCATTGTCACTCATGGTGGATGAAGGTAACACCATTCAATTATGATTATGGAAGAAATCATTTAATCTAATTGTCTACCTTGCAGGTAATCAGTAATTACATTTTGAAAGTAACTTTGCCAGCACTGCTAATAAATTCCTCATACTGAATTCATAATTTTGTTAAATTCTCCTCACTGTGAGAACTATCCTTCTGATTTGTATCCATGAATCCAGAGAACGTGGCTAGTGAGTCTTCACAAGTCCACCAAGACAGCAAACCAGGATTGAACCCCTGGTTACAATCCTGGTTTACTCCTGGTTTCAATTCCTCCGCTCAAACACCCTTTGCATATTTATTCAGCCTGTCTCAAATTTAAAAACCCTAACTGGACAGTCTCTTGCTCAACGCTAGTATAAGTTGGACTTTTCTTCTCTTCTCTTCTCAAACCACGGCTCAGCTCTATCCAGCAATTAACTGCTAGCCGTGGACTCCGGTGACATTGTGTGGAGATATTTCTGTCACGTTTATTATGCGTTTGCTGACCAGACTGTGAGTCATGTGGACACGCAGGCAGATCTAACCATGTGTTTGCTCCAACCAAGGGAGGTTCCCTGCTTTGATTTTCATCCTCTTGCCTCCTACTTTTTTTGCGATTCTCACGTTCTTTCTCATAGCTTCAGCTCTTTCACTGGCAGAAAGGCTTTTTAGGGCCATTGTTTTTGCATGACTTTTGATACATCTTCTAAGGTCTTTTGGCTGAAAGTAGGAGATTCTCTTAGCTAAGACTAAAACAGATAGCCTACAAGATGCAAGGATCTAGTCCATGCACATTAGTGGTGCTTCTACCTCAGTCACAGGAAAAAGCAGCTGCACACATTTTCTTTGACTTCATTGTTACATGTGTCTCCAATGGGAGAACCATTGCCTCTGACTCAACTCCTCCACCATGTTCGGTGGTGTTTGTTGACACACATTTATATACCCTCCCTCGCCCCCTACCCCTCACTCCCTCCCCCCGCACATCTACCCATCCCCATACTGAGTGTAGACAAACTCTTCAATAGCCCCACCCCCCCCTCCGTCTTAGCAGCGAAGGTCTGAACACTCAAGAAATATGTTCCACTGGAAACAGCCTGCAGATGTGGTAGCCTGGAGGAGTAAAGAGAGACAGGGAGGTGGGGACGGAGAGAGAGAAAGACAGAGAGACAATGAGAGGGAAACAGAGAGAGAGAAAGAGAGAGAATGGGACAGAGAAAAGGAGATGGTGGGGAGACATTGAAAGGATACGAGCGAGGGAGGGAGGGCAGGGAAGAGAGGGAAAATTGCAGTAGGGAGGGAGTGAGAGAGAGAAAAGGCGATAAATAGAGGGGGAATGAGTCTTCACTAACTTGGCCAAGGGAGTAGTATAATTTGAAGCACATAAAGTAAATGAGGGCTCCTTAAAAAGCTCGGCCTCTCTTTTACTAGCTCTCCCCTGGTTCCTTCCTTCCTGGGTGCTTGACGGTGAGCAGGGCGAGTGCCGGTGGCCTCAGCATGCTGATATGCGCTCAGGCCTGTCGGGCCGGCGAGCGAGATGAATTCTTTGACACAGCTTGCCTTTCTGATGGCGCTTACAGACTAATGCATGTGCCAGCAACTTCCAGCTCCCCTTCCAGCAGAGCAGAGGAGACAGTTGTTTCAGGAGATTAAGCCTGAATCTGTTACTGAACTGTAAGGTAGCTTGAAAAATCAATAACATTTATCTATAAAGCCATAAAGCCAAGGTTTGCTTTACGAAGGTCTCACATAAAATGGGTAAAATGGTTAAATGTAATACACTACCAGTCAAAAGTTTGGACACACCTGATTGAATGTACTTTGTTTTTCATTATCTTAAAGCCAGTTTGATCTAAAGGCTTCTGTTTAAATGCTTGGAATTTGTTTCTTAGACAAATATAAATAGTGAAGTTGATGCCTATGTATGAATTTCTTTCCAAAGCCTTTGTCTTTCCATTAGGGCAAAGGGCGGCTACTTTATAGAAGCTAAAATATAAGACAGTTTTGATTTGTGTAACACTTTTTTGATCACTGCATAATTCCATTTGTGTTATTTCGCAGTTTTGATGTCTTTACTATCATTCTAAAATGTGAAAAATAGTTTAAAAAAAAAAATAAAGAAAAACCTGTTTGTCCAAACTTTTGACTGTTAGTGTATTTTTCATGGTGTTGTGACAAAGCTACTGCAGCTGCTGATTCTGATTTTACAATCCAATACATTCCAGCACCCAATTTATTCAGCAAAACCATTTTTTTTTATCATAGATTAGCTGAGTTTCACAGTATACTTTCCTTTGACTTTTTTTCCGACAATATCTTTGTATGGAAAGTTCATCACCACAGTGTCCAGAGTAGAGAAAGAGAAAAGCTGCCTGGAGCATAGGCTGTAATTTGAAAACCTCAGCCACCCCTCTAGTTGTCTGCTGAAGTGTGTGTGTGTATGCATGCGTGCGTGCGTGCGTGCGTGTGTGTGTGTGTGTGTGCGTGTGGGTGTGCGTGTGGGTGCGTGTGTGTGTGTGTGTGTCTGCACCATTTTATCTATCACTCTCTCCCTCCTTCAACCCTTTTTTTAATCTTTTCTCATCTTTCTCTTCTCTCTCTTCGCTTGAGTCAGTGAACTGATTATAGGAGTGTGTGCTCCTCCTCTTTAATCACTAACTCTCTCTTTCTGTCTCTCTGCTCCATCACCGTACTTCCTCTACTGCTGTTGTCCGAGTGTGTGGTCCACATATCCATACGCATGTCCTTATGTCCTCTCCCTTAAAAATGCTTTGAATCCTCTGCACCTTATATAACACATAAGGAAAGGGATACGCAGAAAATACCATATTTCATACAGTAAACTCTATGCAGAGAGTTACCTGTGTTAGTTCCAGCTCCTCCCTGAGCATCTGATTCTTGTGGTGGGGATATTGTTGTAAGATGTTAGATAAAATTCCACTTTGGCTTTTCCTTACTTTGATTCTCTGGTTTTCTATTCTGCATGATACCAAGATTCTGCTTCAGCTTGCAGTAACTTCACGCGATAGCATCAAGTCAGTGTAAGTGTTATCTGCTCTTTTCTGCACTTTCATGTATGTTTTCTTTTCTTGTCTTATTCATAGCTATGATATGACATGATAACATCAGATATACTGTGGTATTTACACATTTCCATCTAAGCATCCATCGAAGCATGTTCTCTTCCTTACCAGTTGGTTGGCAGGTGGACAGCCATCCCCGACATGAGGGGATCCGCTCTACCCATAATCCTTAGCGCCTGCCTCTGCATCAGGGGGGGAAATATGAGACACCGCGATTGAAGCCAACCAGAAGACAACCAAGAGGCAGCCAATCAGAGCGGAGCACATCTGGAGGAATCTGTCTGCAGGCCCAGCTGGCAGCACCGGGAGACTGAGGCTGGAGGCAGCAGGGGAGAGGAGAGAGAAGTCCGGTTCAAAATGGCCGAAGCCTAAAACAATATTCTTCTTCTTGAGGTCTAAGCTAGAATAAACAAAATCTGGATCTCTTAGAATTTAAATAGTTGACCTTACATCTACTCTTCACCATTCAAGAAACAATGAACTTTGAAGGAAAGGTTTTCTGCATTCATTACCTTTGACTTTGATCAAAAGGTGAATGAGAGACTTACAACAGGCAGAAGCATTGGGTGTAACCAACGCTTCTGCCATTATTATTTGCGAGTGTTTCCCAGGAATACATTGAATAATTTCTGAATGGCTTAGGATGAAGTACCTGAATGCATGCACTCACATAGGTAAGGTACAATCACATTGAAAGAAAATCACTGAAAACCACTTGGCTAGAGTTACAGTTGCATCAAGATCAACTGGTGAACAACAACCAGAAACCAGATCTGAGTCTGTTGCTGTGACTGATTGGAGTTTGAAGGTTGGACATCCTGTGCACAGCCTTGACTAGCTCACTGCTCCCCGTGATAAACTTCTTGACCCATAGGACAACCTCAGCATTCCTGTGCAAAAGGGCTAGTCCACCCAAACTGCCAATCAAAAGCTTTACAGGGAGTTACTGGAAAATGTATTATCAATAACATTGTGGTGGCTACATTGGATCATTTTTAAAATAAAGTTGAAAATGGGGTTGTCATATCATAAGAACATATTTTTGCCAATAAAATGTATTTGCTCAAATCTTATTTGCTTTGTGTGTCAGTTGCCCTGACCATGACCTTTTGCTTTTAGAGTTAAGATTTATTTTGCCCATAATGTTGCAATAAATGCTTTATAAATCTAATAAAGTTTGTTGAATGTCACTGAAGAGCAACTGTTTGCAGCAAAATCTGTTTGAGAATGCATCAGTTTAATGTAGAATGCAGTTGAATGAAAGCAACAGAAGAAGGGTGATGATGTGGAGCCTCGCGGCCATCTTTGATTTCATACGTCGCTTGTCTGGTCTCTCCAGCTACTTCAAGGCTTCAGCTCCTCAGCAAACATGAGCATGTAACTATGCAGGCAGTGGGAGCTCTGCCATCTTTAAAACACATTTCATCTCACTTGCCCCTCCTCTACCTCCTCCACTATACCTCCTTCCCTCTCTCTCTCCCTCCCTCTTTCCCTCTTGCTCTCTCATTTGGGAGAAGAGGGAAGAGTTGAGTTGTCTGGATTGTCCAACGATGACTAACTTTTTTTTTTCTGGCACAGAGGGGAGGAGAGAGAGCAGGCCTGTCCATGGAGAGAAGGAAAAAGAAGAGCTGTGCAGCCATTTGAGATGGTCAGTATAAGAGAACAGATCCAGGATAAAGCCTCCAAAATGTCACTGTCTCTACATATTTTCTGAATGAGTTACATGACAAATGTAGCACTATCTCTCCTATGTTGCAAAGCAGCACCTCACAATGGAATAGAATAGAATAGAATAGAATAGAATAGAATCAAAAGGCAGCAAGCCTTTCATCATCATGTACCACACTGCATATAGCTTCCACTCTAGAGGCCCAATAAAGTGTGCAATGTTGATCTATTCATATATATCTTTTTCCCCTATAATCTTTTGCTTGGCAGATGTATTAGCCTGCACATTCAGTGTTAATAGGCGAATGCCATCTTCACTCCTCTCCCTACAGGAAGTAATTAAATAAAGACAACTGCACTCAGAGGGTTGATGATTTAAGTGGCAATGAGAGAACACAGCATTTCCCTTGTCAGCATAAACGTGTGGCACATGTAAAGTATTTAAGAGGCAATGAGGAAAACAATCTGCACTATTTCCCTGGTTAAATTTGACCAAATCATGAACTGACCTTACTGGTTTAATCCATGTCAGCCAGCAACCTGCTCCCATCTGAGCCAGGCAGGACACACACTGCTCACTAGGCCAGAATGTAACAATGCTTATAACTTAATAAAAGCAGACAGTTCCTGCATTGATCTTTATTCAATGGTCGCTGTCTATAAGTCATGAGGTTATTCTTTGTCTGTACAAATACCAAATACAGAATGCAGGAGTGGTATTTAAACCACTTAAACCAACCATTTAAACCAAGCATCACTGCAGTTGCCTATAAAATGACTTACAGCAATATGTTTACATAGTGTGCTATATGTTCACTGGAAGGGACAGTGGGTGTGTAATAATAATCAAATGTAAAGGTATGAGGGCCACGGTGAGTGTTGGTGTAGTGGTGCTAGACTAGATGACATGTCTGGTCATGTGGGCAGGTAAGAGCTGCTCAGGGAGAGAGAGAGAGAGAGAGAGAGGGGGTTGAAATTAGATCTCTCCTTCACTTGTCTTTTGTCAGTCCAAAGCACTCTCCAGCAGGATGAGTTAAGGTGAAAATAAAGGTGCGAACTGGAACCCAAAATGGTTCTTCGGAGTGTTACCATATAGAAGAACCATTTCTGATTCTGGACAAAGGTTCTTTAATGAACCATTTCTGCTCTCCTTTGCTTAGACACCTGCATTGTGTTTTTGTTTATCTGCCCTTGTATAGCGACATTTGCAATTACACAATAAACTATGGAGGGATTTGATTATTTTCCATATTTATGCCATCACCCACCATCCAATAACTAAGAATTAAGAACCTTTTACTGAATATATATATATATATATATATATATATATATAATATATAAGAACCATATATGGGATATTAAAAGGTTCTTCTATGGCATCACTCCAAAGAACCATTTTCAGTTCCAATTCGCACCTTTATTTTTCTGTGTGCACCGTTGCATTCCATTGATAATTCACTGAATAAAGTCTTATGTGCTTTTTGTTTATTTTAAATACCAAAAAATCACTATTTAATACTTCACAGGTGTTTGATGGGGTGCTGATCTGTGACAGAGACATGATTTTATTTTCAGACACTGAAAGAAAGTTGGACGTAATGCTTGGTGGTTATGGTTTGCACTTGTATGGATAAATGAAAATGTGAATATGGCACAAAGTCTGACAAAATCTGCTTGACCACCTGAGGGATATTGATGACAATCACATACTACTTAAAACAGCAATGTTGACACAAGTACGCATTCCATAGCAAGCAAAGAATAAGGTTGTGATATTGTCAAAAATCCGTGCGTAAAAACGGCGAACTGAAACTCAGCTGCAATAAGTCGACAGCAATTCAAATGACAACCCTGCATCCTGTCTTTAAGCAAACTGCTCCCTAAAAATAAAAATCCGACGAGCTAGAGGAGAGCCAGGCCTTATCGGTGCCCACCGATGCCCGTCGACGCGCCCCACACCGGGCACATTTTACGCACAGACCCGGGCTGCGCGCGAGTTTAAGTACCCGGCGCCCGTATCTTGGTACTGACAGTCTGGATTCACCACTACAAGTCGTAAAAGAAGAAAAAACGTAGGCCTACATCTCCCTTTTAAACCTCGACGCTGTCCACGTCCTCAAAAAGAATGGATCTAATTAAAACGTTGCACTCGTCATCATCGCCAAAGCTTTGCCAAACGCTTTCTGGTGGAGAGGAGGCTGGGAGATGCAGGACCACATGACTGCCTCTGCGCTGCGGAGGGATGGGAGTCAGATAGGGTTTCTCTTCTCCCATTGGCCGGTGGGCTGACTTTTGACACGCAGACCAGGGAACCTCCTGCCGTATAAATAGGCCTGATAGGACTTTATTATTCTAGCATCACGGCAGCAGGTTTCTGCTAAGTTTGGAGTTACTCGCGTCACCACAACTGTATGCCTGCTTGAAGGTGGTTTAAACAGGGGCACAGCAGCACAAGGAGTCTGCATGTCTGTCTAGACATGCTCAGCTTTGTGGATACCCGGATTCTGTTGCTGCTTGCAGTAACTTCATACCTAGCATCATGTCAATGTAAGTTTGAATATCTGCTCTTTTCTGTGATGGATATTTTTTTTCGGGTCCCACTGCTTGAGGATCTCGCAGCTGCGTTTTGCGCTTGGCTTTTGTCGGGGACTTACATCAAGGTCAACCTGAAGACAGCTCAAAGCCCTGCTGAATAAAACTCAACGGAATGAGCTCATTCAGAGGATTCTTCATTGTTTTCCAAGGATACAATAATTGTCATTTGATTAGTATCCGAGAGGGAGAAGCGCACTCCTGAAAAATGTTTCTGTCCTTTGAAAGAAACATCTAAAGTATTGTGCCTAGTCTCTTTTCAAAGCTTTTAGTGCATTTGGAGTTTTCAAAATAGTGTAAAGCTGGATTTTCTTTTAGACACTAGGATAAAAAGTTTGGGGCGTTGTACATATTGTTCCATCCAGACGTCAAGGGAATGAAGCTTTATTATAGGGAACTGCAATGTCGCCCCCTGGTGGCCATGGCTGCAAGCATCTGTTTGGCACCAATTAGATTTTCTCCTCTATGGAGAGAAAAACTGGTTATCAAGGATAAAGTTGAAATGACACGCAATGTTAAAATATTCCAGTATTCTTGACATTAGTTATACTATATGTCCTTCTCCATGTATTTGTTGGGAGTTAATGTCTGCGTAGATTTACATAATTTAAGTGGCAACAAGACTTAAAGACTTAAAGTCATTTATATGTTTTTAAAGTAGCTGTATAAAACAGACGTTTCTAGACAACTTTTTCAAATAATAATGTCCTGCCTCAAAGGGGGGGAAATTAGGCTCCCATCACTTTGAACGTCCAAGTGCGCCACCCTGTGGTCTAGTCAGGGTATGACGTATTGGAGTTCATGGGGAGGTCCCAATAGTGCCAAACCCAGCCATGACTACCAGGTCCAAACTGATGCCCAGCTACACTAAGGGGCATAACCTGCAACAAGGGCTAGATGGCAAGAATAGCTGTCAGCCACTAGTGAGGGATGCAATTATCAGATCAAAACTATTTTAAATAATTGTTCAATAGAAGTCAGTCTAATTAGGATAAAATCGACCCCCTTTTTCAACAGTCCCATCACAAAATTGACTTTTTAATGATATTGTAGCATAAGTCAGACTTTTGAACAGCATCAAAAGAAGCTGTCATACATCCGTCATTACAGATGCTGTATTTCTTTTGTCGTTTGCGTCACTGAGCCAACTATTCCTGTCCCAAGGGCATGAGTACCTGTCTAGGCCTGTTGGCAGCTGGGGCCTTTTTAGAAGGCTGGAATGTTATAGAGCATCCAGATTCACATTCATTGTAAAAGTTAGATCGCAACATTTTACTTTAGTACATACATCCTGCAAAGCTGGCCCACAGCCAAGCCTTTGGTTGGGCTGAGATGTGATATATAGCATGTGGGATGTTAGCAAACACTCAATGTGGGCAAGATAATTGCTGTTAGACATGACTGAAGAGCTGCCACACATTGCCAGAGATAGGCGATAACTGCAATTATGGTCTATATGATATGTTGTTTTTGCCTTGGATGAACATTGAGGCCTTCAGAAAACAAGCAGGCCCTTAGGAACCAAAAACATTTTGGCCTCTTCTAGTTCACACCGAATATTCCATAAGTTGCATTTTTCTTTGGATATGACAGCATTCGACTTTTATATGGTTATCATGCTATTTGATTCCTTATATGAAGGAGCTCAAGCTCAGTCTTATTTCTATATATTCACTGTACAGTGGTTACACATTGCCCAGTGTGTATCATTTTCTGGATGAAAGAGAAGAAATATGACTATATCCACTTAACTATAATCAGGAAGAGTTTTACACAGCAAATAATAACATAGATGGCTAGAAATTGTCTTGTTTCTTTTTCAGGTGACTGTTTTGCTCTAAAAATGCTTATCATGTTCTAACAGAGAATTCCCTTTTCTCTCCCCACCCTCCTCCTCTCCCTCTTCCTTCTCCTCATCCTTGCAACGCCACAGCCTCGGTTAGTACATGTGCATGAAATCATTAAACCGATATGAATAGAAAATAGTTTTACCTTTTTGACGTTGTCTTTTTGGTTCCAAAACCTCAGAAACATTCCTTGAAAAGACACTTCCCGTATGTCCCATCTTGACAATTTGAGCAATCTCAGCGATGGTAGAGCATTTCATGTAGGAATTCCTACCCCAGAACCAAGTTATTTCTTCCAGTTTTCTCCCTTCCTGTCCATGGATAGGTGAGGGTCCTATTGGCTAAAGTTAATGTCAATGAAAGCTAAAACCGCACTGAGGCACCCATGGGGCCTGGTACAAAGGATCCTTTCTGAGGACAGCAGAGCGGGGCAGGGGGAGATCACCCCTAACAGCTGGCTTTGGGTCAGTTTTGCTTCTTCCTCTGCCCCTCGGTTTGGATCAAGATTTAGGAAAGGAAAGCTGGTCTCAAAGCAGCTTCTAAAGGGGGAAACCCTAAACTCAAATACCCCTCAAAGTGGGGGAAAAGTCTTAAACTCAAATTAGAAATTGAAACTGAAAATTAAAATTACTTTAGACATTCTGCATATCTCAGTTTGTTTTAGAAATGGATTGGATTTCTTCAGTTTCTTTTGATTTAGTGTAAGCTAAATGGCCTTCTTATGAACAACATAGTAATCAAAATATAACATGATTAGTGTTTGTTTGAAAGGTTCTGCTCACAATTGAGATTGCCTCAAATGAAATACCTGATAGCATGGTGTTTGCCGTGTTAACAGCAGCATTTTGATGTGTTAAAGGTGCAGTAAGCACTATGTGGTTCTGGCTACATCTTGGAACTTTAAACATTTTTGTTCCATTGTGAACCAATGGACTAAGATGATTTTAGTGCTGAGAAGCTGCTGTGAAACCTGTCCCTGGGCTTCTGGTTTTGGTCTTGGACCTCATCATGCTGCACCTTTAAACATCTCAATGCAAATGTGAATTTGATCATGTATATCATGTACACATTGCTGTGCTCTGTTTCCATTTTGATTCCTGTATTTGCATGAGCATGCTTTATGTATCCTTGGGATATCCAGACTATATCACCACAGTATCTGTGCATGCTGAGTTGTGTTTTGATAAAGGGAACTCATCATGCTGATGTTGAAGAGAAGGGAGAGAACTGCTGAATGGTTGATATAGCCTACATGTTAAATGACATAAGAAACACTGAACAGACAGAATGAATAAATCTTATATTTATTTATCTCCTTTTCTGTTTAGAGAAAACTCAAGGTGAGCAACCTAATGTTGGTCTTATGTGTCATTTAGCATCTAGAGTGTGGCATATCTGAAACCTGAAGCATAGCTTATCGTTGTGATGTCTAGTCTGATGGAGTTGATTGAAATGTGTTTTGACTTGCTTGTCCTCTCACTGTAAGGTCAAGTTTGTTTACACATTTAATTGACTGATTCATACCAGATCATTTTAAATCTAATGTTGATCTGGTTCTTGACAACAATCAAGAAAATCAACTTGATTTAGTTAGTTATATTTAGTGTAGTTCAGAGGAGAGGCAGCAGCCTGCTTTGCTAGAGGCATGTAAGCTGTGAGCTGAGCCGTCTGCGTTGTGTTCTGGTCTGACTGAGTGATGTTTCTGCAACAGGGTCCCAGAGGAGACAAAGGACCTCGAGGTGACAGGGTGAGTTGAAATCAAACTCCGTTGCCTTTGGTGAAAACTTTAAAACAAGTGATTCCAAATGTGTTGTTTGAGTGGTTATTGGCACTTTGATGTGGAATATACATGATGCATCTTTGGCATGGTATTTGGTGACGTCATGTGACCTACCAACCTCAATAGGCCACGCCCCTTTGTTTACATCACCCGTAGCCCTATATGTTCAGTGTTGATGGAAATAACAGTAATGGAGATTATAAACAATCTCTAACAAAATTTAAAATCTCATACTATTTAAAATCTTGACCTGATATATTTTATTGCCAAATGCTATTTTTTATAGTTTTTATTCCCACTGTTGAAATGAAGGCCATGCATACTGCATGTCACATTAACACAATCTGTTACCTACATTTTACAACAGTGGCTTAGCTTTATCTATTTATCTATGAAAAAGAAGCTGAAAAGTCACAGGAAATAAGCCTTTCAGTTCCTACACATTAACAAAATTCACTTCATGGTAGCATCTCTCCCCACTCAGTAGCTGTTCACTCAACAATAATGTTTATTGAAGACATTATCCATGTTTTACAGGGTCCTCAGGGCCCAAATGGAAGAGACGGCAAACCCGGACTGCCTGGTCCCGCTGGCCCCCCTGGTCCCCCTGGACTCGGAGGAGTAAGTCCACTGTTTCTACTCACAAAATAACCAGCGTGGCTCCATCTTGTTTATCTCAAACTTGGTCCAAATGCAAATTTGACAAGTTGGGATTATGATGTGTCATCGCTCCAATGTTGCAAATGAAATCAAGCTCAGAATAAGCGGTAAAATACATTTGAAGTGTGCGTTTGTGCATTTGACCCACATTTAACTTCATGGCAGTGTTCATACTCGCTCCTGCAGCTGTGTCATACTGGCTGGTCCCATAAAGCACATTCCTGTTTTATTCTATAACCCCTGTTGACCCCATTGCCTCCTTAATGCTGTCATTACCTTGTGACCTTTGACCTTTTGACCTTTACCCATTTGACCCTGTGACCTCCTGAAAGCTAAATTATTGCATACTACATACATACTAGTGTTAACTCAAGCTCTTTGAAGTCTAGAAACCCTAAAAAAGGCAGTATGCCCTGCTGCAGTTTAAGGCTTTGTAGGCCTTTCTCATGGCTGATTACTATAGTCATGCACATACCCTAGGATGGGACCACTGTTGAACTGTTGGCTATTTATTTGAATTGGGTCAATGTGTGCATTGTCTAATTATACTGAAATACTCATAAGTTCATAAGTTCTAATGTTCTTTTTTGCTGTTTCACAGAACTTTGCTGCTCAGTATGATGGCGCTAAAGCTCCTGATCCCGGCCCTGGACCCATGGTGAGGGTCTCTCTCTTTCTCTCCCACACACACCCACACACCCACCACACACACACACACACACACACACACACACACACACACACACACACACACACACAGCTACACTGGTCCATGTCAAACCACACCCCTTGGACAGGTGTGTTTCACAGCAGTATTAATCTACCACCAAATGGATTCTACCATTTACCTTTACATTCATGATGCTGCAAGCAACCATTCTCTTTTTGCTTTGAATCCCTACCTATGCATAAATAATTAGAGTTCATATTCTTATATCAGTTTAGCCAAGCTTGATTTTTGATCCCTGGCACTACATTAAAGTCCTTCACTTATGATGCACTGATCATTGATGATTGATAGCTGCTAACTCAGTGATTATTTCTCCTCTTCAGGGTATAATGGGAGCTAGAGGCCCACCCGGACCTCCTGGACCCCCTGTAAGTACACACACATTGCATATTTATCCTCCCATAAACTGTAAAATCAATATACTGTTATATTGTAGTTGCTATGTTGTCTGTATCCTGACTGATTGCTGTGTGTTTTTTTCCTCAACAGGGATCTCAGGGACACACCGGACACGCTGGTGAGCCCGGAGAGCCTGGACAGACTGTAAGATTATCCTCCATAATGCTCATAATTATTGAAATCATTGTGCCTGAATAGAACTTGGGTTCTTTAGGAGCTGTAATTGATTCAGACCATTCAGACCCACTCGGGTGATGCCGACTTGATGATTTGAATCATTTGTCATCTGTGAAATTAACTGGTTTTCTTCCTCCAGGGCCCCGTTGGTGCTCGTGGACCCCCTGGACCCGCTGGCAAAGGTGGTGATGATGTAAGTAAACATTTGCATTCCTAAAACACCTTTTCATGTCCCACTTTTCTCCAGTTATCTTAACAAGAAAATACACATCTTTTTCTTGCCATCTGCAAGAAAAATTGCAAATTCTAGACTATTCTCAGTCCTATAACTGGGATTTATTGGAGTTGTGGTATAGTTGATTGTAACGTGAATGTCAGATGCTAAAGCTGTCTTTGTTGACACACAGGGTAACAACGGCAGACCTGGCAAGCCCGGAGACAGAGGAACCCCTGGCTCTCAGGTGAGAGATAGCCACCAAAACACCAAGCACGAATTGACACACAAGCAAGAATTGACACATAATGTAAAGGAGGTATGTCTTAGTAATCGCGTGTCTTTGTGTTGACTTGCAGGGAGCTCGTGGATTCCCCGGAACCCCTGGACTTCCTGGAATGAAGGGACACAGAGTGAGTGTTGATGTTTTCCTGCTGCTTGACCTGAACAGACCACATGACCTGCTCTGTCCTGCACACACACCTGGGCCCCAGTGAAATGGAAGAAGAGATATAAAAAAAAACGCCTGGACTAAAATGTTTTGGAACAGCGTGCCATAGTGAACACCGCTGGGAGCGATTTGTAGCAGCCACAATCTCCTGTGTATGGACTACACTTCATGTTTCCTGAGGAGTGAACTAGGAATAAGGAAGTGGCCTAATGCCTAATGTCCCTGTTCCCTTTGATAACTTATGAATCAAAGCACTGGAATCGACTCTTTAAAAGACTCAAAGCAATTGGCTCACATATCTGCACAGACAGATGGGAACATCCCTTACTGCTGGCACCTTTCATGCAGTTTCACACCCAAAGTTGAGGCATGGAGTGGCTGGTTTGGAATTTGGAAATGCCTTATTCTTGCTGTGAAACCACCTTTGAGGACAGAGAATCTTCCCTGGTGTGGCAGTAATGTGCCTCCCACATGACACTTTGGATCTCTCCTCTCCCATATGTATTCTTAATAGAAGTCAAACAAGTAAACTTCTTCCACATAATGCCCATGAGAGCATGGATCATCCATCATGGATCCCTACTGCCTCGCTGCTTAAGATGTACTTTCCCCTTATCCCCGCAGGTTGTAGTCTAGTGGCATGTCATGTGATGTCTGTTGTCCTCTAATGTCTCTCTCTCTCTCTCTCTCTCTCTCTCTCTCTCTGTGTGTTTCAGGGTTACACTGGTCTGGATGGACGCAAGGGAGAGCCTGGTGTTGCTGGTCCCAAGGTAAGGTGGCACCTTTATCACAATCAAACTTCTTAGCCGTGATGATATTGACCTATTAACCTCTGACCTTAAGCGACTTCATCACCCTGACCCACTTTCTCCTGCCTCTCCTATAGGGTGAGACTGGTGCCCATGGAGCTGGTGGAAGTCCTGGAATGGCTGTAAGTTTTTGATCAAATTAAAACCATGCACAATATTTCTATTATATTCACAAATGAAACACACTAGCTGAGAACTTGCTTAGACACTTGTGAGATTTATTCTATAGACATGCACAAAGACAAAACTAAGAAGCTTGTCTATAGTTTTCTATTTACTGGATGGATTATAGGATGGATGCTATGCTCTGATTATTTGTTCCCTTGCTGATCACTGTTGCTGTCTGTGTGCATTCCCTGCAGGGATCTCGTGGTCTGCCTGGTGAGAGAGGTCGTGTTGGCCCTGCTGGCCCCTCTGGTGCTCGTGGTGCTGATGGCAACGTTGGACCCTCCGGCCCTGCTGTGAGTCCTGGCCCTTTAAACCCCTTTTTGACCTTTAAACTCAAAAGGCCCCTTGAATCTAAAGGCTGATCTACTGTTTGAGGCTCCTGTCTCATTCTCAAACACTGATTAGTGTGAAAAATGATCTGCAATTATTTCAATCTAATGTTTTCAGATTAGGAAGGTTCTTCAGGATAGGTATATCACAACATTTTGACTGTATATATAGAATAGCAACTGGATCAGGACCCATGTTAGACAGACTTAGACTTTTAACCTTCATGTGACCCCTGTGATGTGTAGTCTGACATCATGTCTGCTGTTCCTCTTCCCAGGGTCCTCTTGGTGCTGCTGGTCCCCCAGGTTTCCCCGGTGCTCCTGGCCCCAAGGTAGGCATGATGTCACTTCCTGCAGCTCTTCCTCTCCTTCAGCAACATTGCATTTTAGAGAGGTTTTATTTAGAGTCACAAAATGATTCTCATCACTATGTAGACAGAGCAGTGTGCATCTTTCAGAGAGATGTATTATAAAATTAGCCAATCACCATCCATTCATCAGTCGTTATCCTCCAGTTGGATCATTGTATAATATCCCCAAGGGAATTACTAACACATTTTACAATTACTGTAACACGGGTCTGTTAATTTTTATAGAAAAAGACCATATATCTGAACCATTCACCTATAAACTAATATTTGATCACGTCAATACATATCAAGACATCTCTATAATATACTGATATATTGTTTGCTTTGCCAATGCTTCTGCCATTGTACCACTGCTAGACAGCAGGTACTGATGATGATGATGATACAGTGTGTGACTTTGGATGTGTCTGGTCTGTGACAGGGAGAGATTGGAGCTGCTGGAGCCAGCGGCCCATCTGGACCTCAGGGAGGTAGAGGAGAGCCCGGACCCAATGGCGCTGTTGGCCCCGTTGGTCCCCCTGTGAGTATACAAAGATCACACCAAACACCCTTCTGTCACTTGTGATCAGGCCTGGGACAATTATTAGTATTAGTTTATTATTATTATATTATTATTTCTATTAGTTACATTGAGTGTTTGATTTAGTCTGCCTGAATGCCAACATGAACAAGTTTCCTAGTTTTGAGGCAATCCAATTTGTTGTGTTGTTCGATCAATCGATCAGTTCCAAAAGTGTAATTCCATTAAACAGGATTTTGACCCACTTTTTATTATTATTGTGGCCCATATCATTTGGATGCCCTTGGAAGCTGTGCTGCAGCAAATCATGCCGTTAACAGTTAGCAGTTAACATTGTTTTGGTGATATTGTCACACATGTCACATTATGATGTGTTATGATGTGTTATGACAGTTATGATATAAAAGCACAAATGGCCCAGAAATACATCTTTCTTGTGTAATTATATTTGATTCGTATACAATTTTTTGTACATTTCTTGAATCTTCTACATAGGATTATTTGTAGTGATGCATACCTTTTTCAGTCTTCAATTTGTATTTTTTGTTTTGATAAGATTCCCTGTTTCCTTGTTCTTTCCCCTATAGGGTAACCCTGGTGTTAATGGCCTGAATGGAGCCAAGGGAGCTGCTGTAAGTATAAGGTTTACCAGACATGAGATGCATAGGTCAAAGGTCATTTAGGGTCACATAGAGGTTACAGTAATCAGGCCATTGGCCATCAACATTTAAACCCCATCCTACACACACATAGATATAGACATAATGAGGTAGTTTCAATGAGAGAACAACAATAGAGCCTTACCCTTATTTCTTCCATTTATTTACATGTGAATATGATTTCTATCAAACAATAGGCCTACATGATCTTTATAAAAGCAAAAGACAGTGAATCAAGGCAGTCTCACATTGAACAAATGAAGTGAGGCTGTTGAGTGATGGTGAGCTGTCTGACCTCTGTCCCGCCTGCCTGTGTCCTGCAGGGAACCCCCGGTGTTGCTGGAGGCCCCGGCTTCCCCGGACCCAGAGGAGGACCTGGACCCCAGGGCCCTCAGGGTGCTGCTGGACCCAGAGGCCTGTCTGTGAGTACACATGCAACTATACTTTGTACACCGTACACACCTAAAACATGGACACACATTCAGAAGCACATCCACATGCGCATACACTCTCATGTAGGCTAAGGATACACTCATGTGGAACAAACCTATGTAAGTTACACACTCACATGCACATGGATTATACACAGACAGTTCGATTCATCATCTATTTACCTCTATCTGTTTTAGGGAGATCCTGGTGCCTCTGGTGTTAAGGGAGATGGTGGTCCCAAGGGAGAGCCTGTAAGTACTGATCATTAAAATATGATGCGCTGTGTGTGGCGTGATCGTATTATGCCATATTACGTCATACTTACGTCAACTTCTCTGTCGCCTCCCCCAGGGACACTCTGGACCTCAGGGACCCCCCGGACCTCAGGGTGAGGAGGGCAAGAGAGGACCCACTGGCGAGCTCGGTGCCACCGGCCCCGCTGGCAACCGTGGAGCTAGAGTGAGTACCAGCACCGGCCCACCTGCATCACACACATCCAGATCCACACACACAACCGTGTTGTTCAGATCATCCTCTAATGCAATATGTGTCTCCTATAGGGAGCTGCTGGCACCCGTGGTCTGCCTGGATCCGAGGGAAGAACTGGCCCCATTGTAAGTTTTCACAAAAAACGAATATGATATTTGTAATTACAGTGAAAACATACGTAAAAGGAATGTTTACATGGGTCTCCTTTACTTACACATATAGTGAACAGTCACATGCTGATACTTCCTCCTCTTCTCCCTCCTCTTCCCCCTCTTCCTCATTCTCTCTCTCTCAGGGCATGCCCGGTGCCCGTGGTGCCTCTGGCGCAATGGGAGCTCGTGGAGCCCCTGGAGATGCTGGCCGCGCTGGCGAGCCCGGTCTGACCGGACCCAGAGTGAGTCTTTTGATCAGTTGTATCTTTTGAACCGTCAATCAGTGAATCATTAATATAGCTAGACCTCCTATAGAGAGATCTATTGAACTTTTGGTGTTGACTTGAAAAAGCTCAAACAGCACAAAGCACAAACAGATGAATGACTGACCGGTATTTAATCTATTCAGGGTCTCCCAGGAAGCCCCGGAAGCTCTGGACCCCCAGGAAAGGAGGGAGCTGCTGTGAGTATACCTTAACTGTACTGAGATGAAGTATATAGTATTAATTATATTGCGTTAATTCATTATATTGTAGTATATTGTACTGAACCTTTCAAAACTCATTATTCATCTTCATACATTTGACTCAAAAGACAGTTATGATCATGTGATGTAACGGGACGTCCTGCTCTACTCCCTGTTTCCTCCTCCAGGGTCCCTCTGGACAAGATGGCCGCACCGGTCCTCCCGGCCCCACCGGACCCAGAGGCCAGCCCGGAAACATCGGCTTCCCCGGACCCAAGGGACCTGGAGTAAGTAGAAGCAAGACCAGGACTAGGAGGGATTAGCTCCTGGAACTTTATTTAGTCTTATCCTGGACTAAAGAGTAAAGGAAATCCGCATTGTTTTGTGTGCCTAACCCGTCTTCTCTCTTCTTCGTCTCTCTCTCCTTCAGGGTGAGCCTGGCAAGCCCGGAGACAAGGGAGCCACTGGCCCCACTGGACTGAGAGTAAGTCTCAAATGACGCACAGCAAGTGTACACTGTATATTACAACATAATAAAGCTCATTAAGGACATAGAAAACTTCCTTTTGTCACTACTACATGTCATTGTGCCTGTCTCTCTGTGCAGGGAGCCCCTGGCGCTGATGGCAACAATGGAGCCACTGGCCCCGGTGGAGTTGTTGTAAGTATCCCTCTGTGTATATTACAAATCCTGTTACACGTACTTCATATTCTAGAGCAACTTTGGTTTGAACAATACTCCGTTGGGTCAATAACCAACAATATGCATGCTGCGATGCTGCATGTCAACAGTGATGATACCAAGGCTTCTCTCTGTCTCCCTACAGGGTGGTGCTGGTGAGAAGGGAGAGCAGGGAGCTGCTGGAGCTCCTGGCTTCCAGGTTTGAATTTGCCATCTGTTACTATATACACAATTTAGAGCATTTTTAATCCAGGGAAATTTCATCCTCTGGAGTTGTTTTACCCTATTCTTGCTCACATGCAAATTTGACACATAATTTTACCATTCAGTGCAGTGTTGTGATGTTTTGTTGATGGCAGAGGATTAAAAAGCCATTCACTGTAAGAAGTTAAAAACACATTAGTCCCAACAAGAGAGGCATCAAAGCCAAATGGAGTGGGAAGATTTTAATTTGTCACTGCACTGATCATCGTCTGCACCCAGCTTGAGTGCTAAACCTGGATGCTTGGTGAATTGAATTCAGTCAGTTACAGTTAGTGTCCAGCCTGCTCATTAGGGGAAGTGACACAGATAAGAAATATTAAAAAAAAACATGATCCACAACTGCTGTGGTGAAAAAGGAAGTGCTCTAATCAGAACAATATCAGCCTCATTATTATTATGATTATTTTCTGTCAATAGCAGGGAAACATTTGATATCTATTACCTGTAATTAGAGTATATGTTTCATGATAGTTGTACAATACATAGAAGTGGTATTGATGTCATTGTTGCTGATGTTACGGCTTGATATCCACAGGGTCTGCCTGGACCCGCTGGACCTGGTGGAGAGGGTGGCAAGCCCGGAGACAGAGTAAGTAACACACCGAGGTCTACAATGTTGTACAGTGAAATCATTGTAGATTATCTTTATTATTTTTAATAGCATGAAATTGGAGGATTAACAGTGCATCTCTAACCAACCATTCATGTGTCTATAGGGTATCCCCGGAGACCAGGGAGTTTCTGGACCTGCTGGTGTCAAGGTACATCCACCTGTCTATCCACATCCCTTCCTTTGCAGATATGGTGCTATTACTAACCATACGCCATATCCAGGCCCATAGTTGCCAATACTCAACAAGATGTCCAACCCAGTAGCCATAGACACTAACTGCCCCTGTGTGTGTTTGTGTGTGTGTGTGTGTGTTCCTCCAGGGAGAGCGTGGTAACCCCGGTGCTGCCGGATCTGCTGGACCTCAGGGAGCCATTGGAGCCCGTGGACCCGCTGGAACCCCCGGCCCCGATGGTGGCAAGGTAAGACGATGCTGCGACTGCACCCAGTGGCAGATACAGTCAGAACGAAGAAATCGAATGTACCCACACACATACAGAAGAAAATATTGTGTGTGTCAGAGTTTACTGACATCACATCTGTGCCAAATAAATTCTATACGTGTGTTATGTTGCTTGCAGTTTAGCACAAAGTGGAACCATTCTTTGTTGTGTGTGTTTCCAGGGAGAGCCTGGTTCTGCTGGACCTGCCGGTGCTGCCGGACACCAGGGACCCGGCGGTATGCCCGGTGAGCGTGGAGCCGCTGGTACTCCTGGAGGCAAGGGAGAGAAGGTATGTGCCCAAAATCTACCACCTGCAATATCAGCAGGAGTCTATCCCACAGACTTTCCTTATGGGAAGTGACATGCTGTCTGTCGATCTGTAGTCCATTTTTCTTGGAGATGTAGCTCTTTATTTGTATCTGTCAAAACCTTCCTATACCACCAATGAACTTTCCATTGATGAGAATGTCTCTCCCTGTCCCCCTCACTCTCTCTCCCTCTCTCTTCCACAGGGAGAGGCTGGACACAGAGGCCCCGACGGCAACGTTGGCAGAGATGGTGCCCGTGTAAGTGTCTCCTCTCCTTCTTTATGCACTTTATATACAAATTGTAGACATTCCAGTCAGTAGATTGACTGTCCCAATCAGAATCTTGCTCTAAATGTGATCTCCTGTGTGTTTCTAGGGAATGCCCGGACCTGGTGGACCCCCTGGACCCTCTGGTGCTAATGGTGACAAGGTAAGTCAATGTTACATACACGATTCACCACCAAAAACAAATAACCAGCAGGAACCACCAGAATGTAGGTTTTTAGGCTATAGGGGGTGACTAATGGCAAATGTCATGAGGTCATTGCTGTCTTAAAAATGGCTGCCACCTACGTTATCCAAGATGACAGAGAGACTTCCGAGCCAGTGACCTACAATAGAAAACCATCAGCACATGTTTTCTTGTTTTTGTTTGAATTATTTTGAGGCCAAGCGTTGCTATACATTCACTTCCTTGTTGATCAAGCCCACTGTGTTGGCCCTCCCATCCCCCTGTAGCGGAAATTACAATTCCCCCCCATCTACCATCATATCTACTATTGTATCTGAAGCTAGAACCTCAGCACCGCCACCTACTGGCTATTTCATAGTACTACATCAACAGCTCAACTACAGCTTAGATTAAGTTAACAATGGTGATGGATAAATGCAGCAAACAAATAGACAACTTCAATACATGTTAAATATTTTTAGTCTTTTCTGTGAATAACGGATGCTAACATTTTAGTAACATTTTGATAAATATGGTTAGCTTCATTTTTCCTGGCTGCTTGAGGAGAATGATGGAAGCAGAAAAACAACAATAACAGTAACACTAGATTTATATGACATGGCTGTTAATGATACAAGAGAATCAAAGGATTCTCATTTGAATATTCACTCCATACCACTGATGATGTTTTGAAACTGAATGGGTTGTTAATCGTCAACAAAATGTTAATATTTGTCTAGATTCTACTGACACTGACATTTTATACATTGACATTGGATGGAAGGATGATAGATCAGTAGATGGATGGATGAATGGATGGAAGTCATGCATTCAGATGATTGCTGCTCTCCATGTGAAGCCAGTGAAAATGTCATGATTCAGTTCTGATGTCACACGCTCTGACAATCCTCTATCACTGTTCCCTCCTGCAGGGAGAGACTGGTGCTTTCGGACCTGCTGGTCCCGCTGGACCTCGTGGAGGCGCTGTAAGTATAGCCTTCCTTCACACCAACGAATATCACCCACTGTACCGTTTCCACCCCCAAAAGATCCACGGACTTTAATCTCAGAGGATGATCTTAACACCTGCTGCTTACTGTGCACAGGGAGAGCGTGGAGAGGTTGGACCCGCCGGCGCCCCAGGATTCGCTGGACCCCCTGTAAGTCTGCAGCCAATCACCTTACGATACAGTATACCATACGCACATACTGTCCAAACACTAGGACATCAATAACACACACACACACACACACACACACACACACACACACACAGACAGGCCCAGGTAGTGACCCAGCCCCATTTCTGTCCCTCCCTACAGGGTCCTGATGGTCAGGTTGGAGCAAGAGGAGAGCGTGGACCTGCTGGAGGAAAGGGAGACGTCGGCCCCGCTGGCCCTGCTGGACCCGCTGGACAGTCTGGACCTGCTGTTAGTACCCTTCACACTGGATACACACACACACTGGCACGGCCAGGTAGCAGATCTGCCCACACTGGGATAGGTTTGAGAGAATAGTGAGACTCACTGTTTGATTTAAGCAGCATTCACTTTGGAATGACATTGAAAGTGTTGGGAATAGTGTTAGCATTGCCTTGGGATAGCATTGGGATAACAGTGTAATACCACTGATGAGATATGAAATGAGGAAGAAATTAGGTACTATTTGAACTGGAATGTGTTATCATCAAGTTGCCTGATTTGAACCATCTTTCTCTGTTTACCTAGGGTGCTTCCGGTCCCTCTGGACCCTCTGGTGCTCGTGGTGACACCGGCCCCGCTGTAAGGACTGATCCATAATTCATTTACAATTACACTTATCCACAAACTGTGTAAAACTTGCCAGCATACATACACGGACATTTTCTCAGTCTCACACAAGTGGCATGGACAGGGAGAGGGGAGCATTACCTTTTTCCTTTTAGCTCTTCATGCCCAACTGTCCCTTTCACATCAAGTTAAAGCTACCAAAAGGACATCCAGTCATCGGAATTGAAAGTCTGGAGTTGTTGGAAACAATCAAATCAGTCTAAATTGGAAAAACTTTTTACATAAGGGTGAACCCTAAAGAGACTTTTTCTGGAAGCCTGAGCCAACAAACTCACCTCTTTGGTTCTCATTTAGGCCTTAAATGGGTTTCTTGCCCTTATTACGAAGAGCGACTGAGCTTTTAGAATGATTTAACAGACAGTTGCAGCAGTATTCGTCACTGGACTCTTTAATAATTTAGTCCACTGGGCCATCTGTGGATATTGTCAAAATGTAAACTTCAACCTGTCATCAAGGTAGAGAAATTGTAGCCTTTCTCTATAAATCCACTTATCATCAATTCAAATTTACAAGCAGTTGAAAAAAAAGGGTTCTCCCTAACCCAAGGGTTTTCTGGGGAAAACAAGCTTTTTTTCAGTGTTTTTAACTCTGCACACCATGGTCAGGAACAGACACACACTCACACACACACACACACACACACACCCACACACACACACAGTCTTGATGACCTCCGTATAACCTTTGACTTTGTGTTTCTGACATCAGGGTCTGACTGGTTTCCCTGGTGCTGCTGGCAGAGTTGGTACTTCTGGTCCAGCTGTGAGTATTGGATTCATATTTACAGTGATCAATAAACACACACACACACACACAGTCACACACAAACACACACAGACACAGACACTGGACACATTGGATTATAGTATCATTAGTAACTTCATCATTTGTTCTTTAAGATGAACATTTCATCTTCTCATCATTCATTACTCACCATACTGCGCCTCATATCATTTGTCTTCAGATTGAGCAATAATAAAGCAGAACCATCTGATACTCTTGTTTCATACGTTCACACACACACACACACACACACACACACACACACACACACACGCAATCACACATGCACACAGGTTTCCCTCTCATGTTTGACATGAAGCCTCCTCTTCCCCTCACAGGGTATTGTCGGACCCCCCGGCCCCTCTGGTCCCGCTGGTAAGGACGGTCCTCGTGGTCTCCGTGGTGACGTTGGCCCCGCTGGCGTCTCTGGAGAGCAGGGTATGGTTGGACCACCTGGTCTGGCTGGAGACAAGGGACCTTCTGGAGAGTCCGGTCCTCCTGTAAGTCAGGACAACAGCTAACAATTTCATAACAAAAGTTCAAAAAAAGTAAAAAGATTCAGTTGTGACTTCCAACAAGAGTTCATGAACACAACTGATCTTCTATCCGCACTGTGCTCGTATAGACAACCGGATCTCTGTCCCCAACTCATAGGTATGTGTTGTGTGTGTGTGTTTAGGGTGCTCCTGGTGCCCCTGGACCTCAGGGTCAGCTCGGATCTCAGGGATTCGTTGGTCTGCCTGGATCTAGAGGCGATCGTGGTGTGCCTGGCGGTGCTGGTGGTTTGGTAAGTTGAGAGTAATACTGACATTCTGCACAGCACCTAATGGACCAGTAATGCACTTGCATGTTAACCTGTACTATGACCACTCCACAACCAACTTTTGAATGTGTAGTAATCTGTCGAGGCTGTGAAAACCTTCATCTGCAACATTAAGACATTGTTGCCCAAATAAGATGAAGTCAAGTGAAACATATCCATAAAGATGATGTACCAAATGTGTACTGGCAGTAGAATCCCACTAGTCCAGACAATGAACTGTGAAATGTTCTGAAATACATATGAAATTCTGGAACAAGGCTTATTCAAAATATCAAACATGCATGCACATGAATTCTGGAAATTCCTTACCAGGCCTTTACTTGCCTGCATCAACAATAAATTCAAGATAACACACAATATAACAATATATATTGCTTCATGTTTTTTGATCATCGTCCCCATTTGATAGGCTGGTCTGAATGAACATATGCAGTTCAGAGAATATCTCCCAGATGGACAACAATACAGTAGATACATATGTTCATGTACCATGCATGTCTAAATAAGTTACTTGGGCTTTAGTCAACTGGTCTACATATGAAGTCGCTGTATCTGACCCAGTGATCCTCTGTGCCCCCCCACAGGGAGAGGCTGGTAGAGTTGGACCCGCTGGTGCCCCCGGACCCCGTGGTCCCGCTGGCAACATTGGCATGCCTGGTATGACCGGACCCCAGGGAGAGGCTGGACGTGAGGTAAGGATTGACCATGCCAACTAACAGTAGGTCAATGACCTGTAACTGTGACTCATGTTACCTGGAGGGAGCTCTAGACCCCAGGTGCTGTATCTGTCTATGCAGTCTAGGTTAAGAAGACCTGTTCTGCTATGTTTGAATTTGTATGTTTATAACCTTATGCTCCGGGCAAATGTAAGGTAAAACAAAGTCTTGATTCCTGCTTGTGCCAAAGAAGCTGCATTGCTTACACCTACCTGGCATGGTAGCCTGGTATAAAGTTACAGTAGCAACCTTTATGCAATCTGTAACACTGTTTTCATCCACAGGGTAGCCCCGGTAACGATGGACCCCCTGGCCGTCCTGGTGCTGCTGGATTCAAGGTACTGTCCTCTCTAAGCACCTTAAACCATCAAAAGAAATACATGTTTGTATACAGAACACACACACACACACACACATTCTATGTTCTGACATGCACCCTTTGCCTCCATGCTCACAGGGAGACCGTGGTGAGCCTGGATCCTCTGGCGCCATGGGACTGGCTGGAGCCCCTGGACCCGCTGGACCTGCCGGAGCTGTTGGCAGACCTGGAAACCGTGGAGAGTCTGTAAGTATCAGTACCGACCAGGTGGAGGATGGACTGAGAATCAGTGAGATTTTCATCACTGCAATCATCATTTACGATGAGTAACATTTGCACTCAACTAGCATCATTCGCTCATTTCCTTCATCTGTTTCTTCTTGTCTCTCCTCTGTAGGGCCCCGGAGGTGCTGCTGGACCCCTTGGAGCCGCTGGAGCTAGAGGTGCCCCTGTAAGTATAGTATACAAGGGTATAATCATTCAAATATAGCATTCTACTGTTGTGAAATGGTGTTCCTGACTCTGTGTGTGTGTGTGTGTGTGTGTGTAGGGACCCGCTGGACCCCGTGGTGAGAAGGGAGGTGCTGGAGAAAAGGGAGAGAGAGGCATGAAGGGTCTGCGTGGACACGCTGGTCTCCAGGGAATGCCCGGACCTTCTGTGAGTGGCTGCACACACTCATGACACTCATGATTTGCAATAGCATCCTGCTGTAATCATTGTACAAGAGAGAACTTCTCTTATATGGACTACAGGGAAAATCCTATAAACACTGTCGATACTGTGTCAGAAAACCTCTGTTAGCGGTCTCAAAGTCATTTGTTGACGTGTTTCTCTCACCACAGGGAGCTTCTGGTGACACTGGATCAGCTGGACAAACTGGACCCTCTGGACCCAGAGTGAGTGGAAAACTTTCTTACCCACAATACACCAATCGCTTCCTGGTTGCGTCCCCCGTATCAAGAGAAGCTATCCTTTCCCCTATCCAAATCTTAACCAAAACTGATCCACACTACACCATAGCAGACAAAGTATCTAGGACTGTTCCACTGTTTCATGATGAAGCACAGTCAGTAATGCACTTGGGCACGGCCCGGAACATGTATAAAGGCCGTATATAGGACATAAGATGTTTCTAGTAGCCATACATTTCCCTCGAAAGAAGAATATTTGACAGTTTCCTGCTCATTGATCTTCTCTTTAGGGACCTGCTGGACCCCACGGACCCCCTGGTAAGGATGGCAGATCTGGTTCCCATGGTACCATTGGTGCTCCTGGTGCTCGTGGACCCCCTGGATACGTTGGACCCTCTGTGAGTACATCCACACTGTCTTCATCTCCTTACACACTCTATTTGGTCCTTTTTGTCTCTGACATCAATGGATCTTCTGAAAAAAGATCCACCTGTAACAGTGATCTGCGTATGAGTCCACTCTCTTACCTGTCTCTGTGTCCATGACCTCAGGGTCCCCCCGGACCTCCCGGTCTTCCCGGACCTGCCGGCCCCGCTGGTGGTGGATACGATGTCTCCGGTGGATACGATGAGTACAGAGCTGACCAGCCCTCTCTGAGAGCCAAGGACTACGAGGTTGATGCCACCATCAAGTCCCTCAACACTCAGATTGAGAACCTGCTCACCCCCGAGGGATCCAGGAAGAACCCCGCCCGCACCTGCCGTGACATCAAGCTCAGCCACCCCGACTGGAGCAGCGGTAGGTTTACTATTTATTTACCTCTATGGGTAGTTCTCATCTAGACTTCATGCAGGACCAAGAGAGTAAGATATCTCTATTCTCGCCCGGTTTTGACCCTCTCTCCTCCTCTTCCCCTGTAGGATTCTACTGGATCGACCCCAACCAGGGCTGCAACAGCGACGCCATCAAGGCCTTCTGCGACTTCTCCACCCGCGAGACCTGCATCTACGCCCACCCCGAGAGCATCGCCCAGAAGAACTGGTTCAGAAGCACCCAGGCCAAGAAGCACGTCTGGTTCGGAGAGACCATCAACGGCGGTACTGAGGTGAGCCAACCACAGACAGGAAGCAGATTCTTAATCCAGTGGTACGATTGGTCGATCAAAAAAAGAGCGACGGCTGGTTTGATCGGCCAGCCAGTTAGATTCAGCTTTATTTGAATTAAGAGGGGATTTAATAGCCCATTACACTGTAATCAAATTGCTCAAGTGTAACTTCACAAGTAGACACCAGAACCAGACAAATAACAAACCCAATATCCTCTGCATGCCTCCCTCTCTTAATATTCAAAGTCCTGTTCTTCTCCGCCCCCCACAGTTCGCCTACAACGACGAGACCCTCAGCCCCCAGAGCATGGCCACCCAGCTGGCCTTCATGCGCCTGCTGTCCAACCAGGCTAGCCAGAACATCACCTACCACTGCAAGAACAGCGTGGCCTACATGGATGGCGAGAGCGGCAACCTGAAGAAGGCCGTGCTGCTCCAGGGCTCCAACGACGTGGAGCTGAGGGCCGAGGGCAACAGCCGCTTCACCTTCTCCGTGCTGGAGGATGGCTGCACTGTGAGTAGCTCCTTGGCCTCTTTAACTGCCTTCTCTGGTCATGTCTCTGTTCCCTTCATCGCTCCGGTTTCATTCTCCCTCACAAGAGAGATGATTCTGTTGTCTGATCCAAGTTATATATCTGTTCTTTTTAACATGAGAACAGCAGTCTAGACATATAGCAGGTAGTTATGGATAGTGATATTATGGCATTATTTGGGCGATACAGACATGTTGCGGTGATCACTCCATAGAATGTGTAAATATAGCCTATTTCTGTCCAGAGTAGGGGAGATATAAATGCCGTAGATGCATACATTTATTTTATTGCTTATTTTTCGAAGCGTCTAGATTAAATTAAATTATTTTATTTTTAGAGTGGGTTTTGCTGCTCACTTTGTCTTATCATAGATGGCTCATCTCTGTCTCTGAGTTGTGTGATGTGTATTGTTTTGCTACAGTGCAGTATTCTGAAATTTGGTCTCTCCCTTTCCTCCTCTACCACTGCAGAGACACACTGGCGAGTGGAGCAAGACAGTGATTGAGTACAGAACAAATAAACCATCTCGCCTGCCCATCCTCGACATTGCACCTTTGGACATTGGTGGAGCTGATCAGGAGTTTGGTTTGGACATTGGCCCAGTCTGTTTCAAATAAATAGACTCATGTTAAATTAACACCAAAAAGAGAGAAAGAAAGAAAAAAAGAAATCTCTGCCCTTCTTTCTGTGTTGTTTTTTTTATACTGAATGCTGATTTCTCTCTGCACATCCACTTGCTTAAGCTGGGCAACTATCGGAAAGGACTGAACGGACTGAACGTTGGAGCGTTTGTGCAATGCAAATTAATACAGCAACCCAAAGGGACGCGGGAAAACACCTTGTTGTGGGACATCATGTCATCCTTTTGTAAAAAATAAAAGAAGTGTAATAAAAACGCTGAAAGTATGCATCACTTTGTGGTCTTTGTATATCTTCGAAAGAGGAGGTTTAAAACCACAATTTCCATGAAAAAAGGTTTAAACTACCTCATGCCTGTACTTAAAGAAAATACTATTGACAAAACCTGGGTCCACAACCGAGATGTTATGAGTTCTAATGCTTCAAGCTCTGTCCCGTATCGGAAGGTGCTCAATTACTTGAAGCAGAGATCTATGGTGCTATTATGCAGCTGTGGAGCAAACCACTTTTTTACTGTATTACTTTGTATTGACATTTGAGGAGTCTTGCATAGGTCCCCCCGATACTCCCCCACTTTAAGCAGGTGGACTGTTCCTAAATCTGATGTCTGGTTTTGTTTTGTTTTTTGGTTTTTTTTTGTTTTGTTTTCATTTCTGTTTTGTCTAGAAGGTTTTTTTTTGTTCAGGCTTTTTACTCTTCAATCCCACACCCAGTGTTCATACTGACAGCACATATTTCATCCAATTCTGAATGGTTTTTTTAGGCGGCCTCTCTCTCTCTCAAAAAAACGACACCACAAAGTCTATTGTACCTATTTTGTATATGTGAGATGTTTAAATAAATTGTGAAAAGTTCTGAAATAAAGCATGTCCAATGTTCCAAAACACATTATTCAGTGACTTAAGTGCTTTCATGTTTTAATGACACCATTGAAGGTTGGAGTTTACCAGCTGTCACTGTATTTTGGTTATAGTCTTCAGTTTGGCTGATGATTTACTTATCATCTTTGAAACATCTTCCTATTGTGGAAGCACATCCATATCTTGATTTATCTCTCCCCTTTTTCTTGCTTTTGAACAGTACATCAAATATTGTGTAAAGTACAATTCCGTTTACACTGTCCATGCCAATGTCTGATTACTAACTTACATTGTTTCTTGTAAATATGCATCCTCTGATATTGCTTTTCCTTGCATAATACAGCTTTTGCATCCAAATAAATTGGTGTGATTTGGATCACGGCTTGAATTGCAGTGATGCATGCACCTAGTTATTTGTTAGCTCCATTATGGAAACATGGCTGTCTTACAGTGTTGAGAAATGACAATGTTATGGCAAGCAGCCTGTCAGTGGTGGAGAGTCGATGTGACTACAGTGTGTTGAAGGAACAAGGCCACACAATGTAGGGCTTAAGAGACATTGGAAGAAAATGGAGTGGAAAATGTATTGAGAGAATAAGAGGTTCCATTCAGGTGAATTGCAGTATAATTGGGTAACACAATAATATAGAACAATAGAAATAATAGACACAATAGTAATAGAACAATGTGCACTAGAACCAAGAGAGGAGGCTGAACTTTACCAAAAAACTGAAGAGCAAATTGTACACTATAAAAGCACCAATGATCTTTCCTTTTGTTGTGATGTTAAAAATAGCCATCACATTGGAAACTGTCCTCAAATTTGACTCTGGGGGAGTAATTAGGATGTGGGCCAAAGACTATTTCAATTATAAAATGATGAAATGCTCTTCAATGCCCTCTTCAACATGATGCTGATGCAAACATCAATAGCCAATATATAAGGCAATAATATCAGTGCATGTTTGACCCTACAAGACATTAACCAAGATAAAATAAAATTCTAGGCTGGAGGGAGTACAAATGGAGAGAGCATAAGAATACTGATATTTTAAGCTATGTTTGATTAGTCTTTTTCTCTTCATAGCTTTGTTTCAGACACTTTTTCCCCACAGAGCCCTTTTTGGTTGCTCCATTCCCTTGTTGTCTAGTTAGACCTAAATACAGAAAACCATTGCTAAAAGAAAAAACCTCAAATATTTCCTTCGTCTTGCTCCTCCAAAAATATTTATTGATCCTAAAGTCAACTCCAATACTCTCTACAAACACTAGAGGGCGGTGTTGCATCTTCTTTTTCAGCAGTACTGCAGCCTTGACAGGAATGGAGAGTAATACCTTAAATTTGCCCAGCCAGATTTTCCCAGTCAGCCCAGTGATTTAAACCAACAACCTTCCTTTCACAAGTCCACTGCTCTATAACCTTCAAACCACTGCTGGTGACACAAACTGAGAGAAGATGCATGTCTAGCCCCACACAAGAAACTTTAAAGTTTTACTCTAGTGTCTACAGTATGTTTTATGCAAATAACTGATGACATAAAAAGTTCAGATCGTGGATTTAATGTTCTAGTCACAAGTGGCATCAGAATACACAGACTCTGTATTTTGTAGCCTACTCGCTAATGTGAGCCCTTAAAAAAATCATGCATGGAAAAAAAATCACCATATGAATTCCTTTTCAAAAATATCATTTAACTCCACACGTGAGTGCCACAATGATGATTTATGAAAGCCTCTAGGGGAATAATTGCTGGTGAGAGGGTCAGTGTACAGTAATTTCTATTTGGCTCTAACATTACATTTATGTATTTGGAAATCTAATGGAGGCCTTTGTCTGTCCTTACAGCAGGCTGTGCTATTTAATATTACATACACTAGTTACAGTTTGCTCTGGTATACACATACAGTACCATTTATAGTTTTGGTATCTGAGTGGCTGAGAGCAGACCATTAGAAAATCTAACTGGTACTGAGTGAATCAGTAAAGCGAAGTTAACTTTTACTGAAAATCATAAATGTTCTCTTTTTCTGAGGTAAGTGTGCGTGTGTGTGTGTGTGTGTGTGTGTGTGTGTGTGTGTGGTGTGTATGTGTGTGTGTGTGTGTGTGTGTGTGTGTGTGTGTGTGTGGGTGTGTGTGTGTGTGTGTGTGTGTGTGTGTGTGTGTGTGAAATTGCATAGGTGTTTCACAATACATCCTCCATTAAAATCCAGCTTTTACAACAGACAGAAATGAAGAATTCAGTCATAATATAAAATAGATATGTAGCAACAGGAAAGCAAAACACAAATGAACAGGAGAAATACACACAAAGACACATAGAAAGGTAATTACACAGTTACAGTTGAGAGTGTAAATAAGTAAGTGATAGGCTGTGGCTGATCAAAGTTCGTCCAACATTACGTCAAGTTGGCAGTTTACAGTATTTACCAATGTCTTATATCTATAGTATGTAAAAGCTGCATCGTTCAAAGCGCAAAGTCCAAAAGGTTTTGAGAGAGTTGTTCTGCAGGTTGGCAGTTGGTGAAGGCAACTGCAGGATCAACAGATTAGGCAGCAGGTACATTTTCGTCTTGATTGACCTAAGGCAGAAATGACACCATGAAATATTGGTAAAACAAGAACTTTGTCAAAAATAATAAACAAACATAAAAATCTGATTTCAGATCCTGGTACGTTGATATTTTCCAGCTATCTGATTTTATAGCTAACTTTAAACAAACAAAAAAAATCTGCCTTCTCTCAGTGAACACCAAAAAATGGCAAAAACTCCACATTAGTGTCCCACTTCTCAGTGTACAGTGTGTGGATGTGCTGTCAGCAGAGAGCAACTAACAAGCCATTTGTATTTTGTAGGACGTCTGCCACTGCTGCTTTGCTTCGTTTACCTTGTTCTATTTTGATTTGTTGTTGTTGTTTTTTTTATCAATTGTCTTAATAAACATTCATGTCTGTAAAGCGCGGTGATCACGAAGATTTCTGCTTCACTACCTCTAACAGTTGTAATCGTTTGCTCCTCTAGTGAGTGGTTGTGGTCTCACTCGCTCTGCGGTGGAGCTCAGTAATACGGCTCCTTCCTATTGCATGCTTTCCTGTAGTGCAAGTGTTGTTAATTTACCGCTTTTTCCCTTTGCAGTGTTTGTGGTGTTATAGAGTGCCATTTGATACGAGTTAATGTGAGCACACCACTGTCCAGTCTAGACATCATACATGAAAATACATTAATATATCAAAATATGTCAGGTGATAACCCCAATAGGTTTGGTCAGGCAAGTGTTTAAAGGTGGACTTGCAGATTTTGGCAGTGCCCCAAGCAGGTGTAGCCTACAGTATTGTCTTATCAATGACACGGTCTGTATTGGCAGTGAAATGACTTCAAAGGACACACCTTCAATGCAATAAAGCTGTAGTCTGAAAACCTCCCAACAGGACTGTTGTTGACTTGTTGTTATACGGTACACCTAGGCTAAAATAAGTTTCTCTGTTTTAGGGGCAAGTTCTCAAATATCAGCCTTTACACAGGCATTTCAAAGAGTGACACATACCTGCAGTGACTTAGATCAAAGTAATGTAAGATCTCCACCTGCCCCAACCCCATAAAGTTCATGGGAATGGGGGTGGGAATGCACAAGGCACTCAGCTGGTACGCCTACTTTTGTCTTTGAACCAGCTGTGCATATTACTGGAGA
Source organism: Centroberyx affinis (assembly GCF_046629955.1). Lineage (NCBI taxonomy): Eukaryota > Metazoa > Chordata > Actinopteri > Beryciformes > Berycidae > Centroberyx > Centroberyx affinis. The sequence continues at coordinate 58,741 of NW_027278719.1, read as the reverse complement.
GTTTATGTCCCAAATACTTGAAGTCACAGGAGGTGCAATTGAAGCTTTGTGCCTGTTCTGATAAATTACCTACGATGTCTGTTGTCACATACTTAGATTGAATATTTGTCGTATAGACAAATTAAAACGTGATACATTTTACATCTGCTCCTGCTCTGCCCTCACTTGTAGTAATCATGGAAGAAATAGTCACGAAAGATGGAGCAGACGATGCACCAGACGATGCACCAGGAGCGGCACTCAACCTCACAACTGCAGCGGCAGATAGCGGGGGCGTGGACGCGCGCTCGGAGTGCACAGCTCCAGACCGCTCCGCTGCATCCCGTCCATCTGCTTGTTGTCATGGAGGAGCAAAGATGGCGGTCCTGGCCTATAGCCTAGGCAAACGAGAACTAAATCAGCATTTTACTATTAAAAATGCTAAATTAATATCTCTAGCTGTCGTCATCTTACTCCTCGTGTTTCACGCAGCTTCGCGGCATTATGGGGGTAAGTGGTCTAACTTTAATAACAGTTAGCTACCGGCGATCAAGTCTGAAACACTTGACACACAGCGATAGCTAACGGTAGCTAGCTAGCTGTTTGTATCTACGGCTACTTATCTTTGCGTGTTGCTATCTCGCTGTTATCTAACGTTACCCTAAAAAAAAAGTGAGACGTGCAGGTTACAAGCCTTACACATAAGGTAGATACATATATCGGTTAGATAGACGTATGTTAGGTAACGTTAGTACTTGTAATGTTAGTTAGGTCGGCTTTGTCCAACCAGCTAGCTTACTTTAGCTAACGATGCGTTTTTATGTTTACATGCTCCCATCAGCACGCGCTTGGTTCTTGGTGAAGCCGTGAGCAGGTTGATGCTAACATTGGGTAGACAGCGCTAGTTAGCGTTAGGATGCTATGCCAACTATGTTTGATATTCAGTACGCTAACTTGCCTGATAAATGCTATCAATATGGCTTGCTAGAAACTAGGAGTTTTTCCATATAATGTTATTGAACGTTAATAGCAACACGCTCTCTGTGAATCTGTGTTATGTTGTAGCTTGTCAGGCTAAGATTAGCTGTGTGAGGAACATGCAAATCATTTCCAAGGTGTGATAAAGAACCATCGTTTGACATATAACCGTGTTGCAACTCCTGCTTTTCCTTGTTGTCCCGCACTCCTGAGTCCAGACTGACCATGAAAGCGATGGCACAAAACCCACCGGCCAGCTATGTTATAAAAAATCTTATTACCATGGCATACATTCACCTCCCTGATGGTTTGCATACAGTGGATTTTGTTTATGAAAATGCGTAGGATACAAAGACCTCTGTGTACACAGTGAGAGCAGCTGCAATCGTCTGGCTTGCAATGACACTAGATGCCCCCATCCCTCACCAGCCAGCCTTCATCTTCGCCTGTTTGCATGGATTGATTCAATTGCAGATGGCTCTATTCATTTTGCACACAAATGAATAGCTGGAGAGATTTATACTTGAGCTGAAATGCTGAAGGCTTCGTTTTGTACTGTGGTCCCTAGCAGAGCCCTGCATTGTATACTAGTCCTTTGACAGTGCTGAATGAAAAGCCAGGGTACTATTGAGGCAGCAGGTTTCAGTCATAGACAGAAAGAAACCGCGAATGAGAGCAAGAGCAAGAGCAGTGGGTTTTTGTTTGGCCTTACTAGTAGGTTCTCTGTGTCTTGCCTCCAGGCGGAGACACATGTGAATGGCTGCTGTCCAGCGGACGCTACTTGGGGGAGAACGTATGGCAGCCGTATGGCTGCATGATGCACAAATACAAAAGCATGTGAGTCACACACACCCGTGGGGGTAATGTGAAGTGTGTCATATGTATGTGTGAGACAAAGAAGCAAGTGTGTGTGTGTGTGTGTGTGTGTGTGTGCGCGGGTGGTTAGGTAATGAGCCAAATAGCCTACTGAGAAGATAATATCACAGATGGACAGACAATGTGTAATAACATCCAAGTTTAATTATAGAATGAACCACCCCAGTACATGAATGTTTGCCATCTGCAGTTGTTGTTGGGATGATGAGTTATCAGATTCCTTACAGACATTTTTCTCCCACAGTGAAGCCAAGACCTGCCTTGCTGAAAAGCGGGTGGCCTTTGTCGGTGACTCCCGAATCAGGCAGCTATTCTACTCCTTCATCAAAATTATCGACCCTGAGCGAAGAGAAGATGGAAACAAGGTATGGTAGGAAAGAAAAACAATCTTTGGCATTGGGAACGTTTTCTGCACCAATAGTCTAAGTTCATATCAAGTGAGTTGCATGACAACTCCTTGCCAACTCAAAAATGCAGTAGAAGAAGTAGAATATGTTCTTGTTATGCAAACAGTCGTGACTTTATTGGTCTGATCAGGGGAAAAAGAGGAACACTGTCTGCCTGACAGACTTTCGCTCTCTCTCTTTCCCCATGTGATGTCTGCAGCATGAGGACATTCCCTTTGAAGATGAGAGCTCCTCAGTTAATGTGGTGAGCTATTTGTGGATGTCTTTTTAATTTCCTCCCGTCAGTCATCATTCATTGTTTTCAAGCCCACATAATAAGATAAAGAAATAATGATGTTTCTTGGCTCTCTGGATCCAAAACCTGTTTAGGAATGTTCTGAATTTATAAAAGTTGAAACCAACTACTTCCTGTTTGCTTGTAGGACTTCCTATGGTATCCAGAGGCAAATAACTCAATGAAGGAGCGCTTGATATCATGGACACAGGTGAGCAGAGATGTTAATTGAGTTTTGTTGTCAATGTGTGGGGAGCATGTGGTTTTGCTTTTCTAATTGCAACTTCTCTAATGTGTTGCAGGGGCCCTCAGCAAAACCAGATGTAGTCGTCCTTGGAGCTGCCACGGTAAGCTGTATAAGAGTGCTTTGCTGTGCTTGGCACGTCCCATGAAAGACAAAAACAAGGTGGTGGCTGAGTAATGTTGATTAATCCCATCTCTTTCCCACAGTGGTCCATCAAGTTGCACAGTGGCAGCAGCGAGACCCTGCAACAGTACAAAGTCAACCTGACAGCCATCTCTGCCCCTCTGGAGAGGCTGGCTGAGGATGGAGAGGTCTACTGGGTCTTACAAGGTGAGCTCAGCTTCTAGTGAAAGACCCAACATAGGAGGTTTTTATCATTTTTCATATTAGTAGAGTCAGGATCTGTCTTTCTCTGCCTTTTTCTTTCACCCCAATGATCAGTCTCTCTTTCCTCTTTTGTCCCCTCCCTGCATCTATGATCTTTTGCTGCATTCATGTCATATGGGAATAACTTTCGGAATGACTTGATGGTTCAAAGCAATGACTCAGAAGTGTTCACATGTTCAAACTCGTTTGAAGTTGTCAAACACCACGATTGAGGTTTTTGTAGACTTTGGTTGCTCCTGATAAACTATTTCATACTTAACAGACATTCACTTAGTGATTGCTGCATTTAAGTATTCAACAGCAAACTAAACACTCAACCAAAAACGAAAAAAAAAAAAAGCAAATGGTTGGGTTAGGGCTGGACGATATGGTTGAAATCAATATCACGATAATCATAAGGATTTTTCTCGATATCAATATATATCACGATATGGTTCATGTATGCAAAATCACGTTAAATAATCAAGTTAATGTTCATCTCATTGAACCGAATGGTAATGTTAGGTGTGATGTCAAACAAAACAGAAATATTCAAAAAATATTCCTACCATACCTCATTTTATGAGAGTTTTTAAGTAAAATTAGACAGCAGAAATGTGTGTCACGATATTAAAATATCTTCATATCATCACGATATGATTCTACTGAAAGACGATAAATGATAATATTGAATTATCGCCCAGCCCTAGGTTGGGTTTAAAAGTTGTGATTACAAAATGACTTATGTGATGAAATCTCATTTGTTCTCGTTTGTTTTATTTGAAATGAGTACACCATTACCTATTCTTGACTACAAATATTTCCTTGCTGGTAACAATGAGAATTTTAGGCAGTTGGAGAAATTGCGGTCATCACCAAACTAGTAGGAAGGTTGTATCTACCGTCTTTCCCATGTGACGTGAATGCAGAATTGATCTGCCCAATTAATCATTTGGTCAACATTCATGCACTCTCTCAACTAAACACCTCCACCTGTTCCCACTCCATGACACCATCACGCCTCCTTCCTGCAGACCCAGTGAATGAGGAGGTGTTGAGTGAGAACAGGAAGATGATCACCAACCAGCAGCTGGAGCTGTACAACGAAGCAGCGGTTGACGCACTCAACAGCAGCAAGCGCAACGGCAGGGCCCGGGTCAAGCTGTTGGCCGCCTCCCGCCAGGCTGCCATGGAGACCATCACCCAATCGGACGACGGCTTGCACCAGCCTGAGACTACCAGGAATGTGGTAGGTTGGCTCATTTGATGGCGATTCTATTGTATTTCAATTGTCAGGTATATTATTCTGGCAGCATAAACATTATTTGTGTCTTTCTTCATCCTGTTTACCACCCTCTGTAATTCTCCTGTCAGGGAGCCATGATCCTCATGAACTCTGTGTGTAACAAGCTACTGAGGCCTATTGATGGCTCCTGCTGCCAGAAGTTGCCGCCCCCCAACCTCCTCCAGAAACTGTCAGCATGCGTCTTCCTCGGCTCGGCCCTGGTCTTCCTGGTCCTCCACGTCCTCGGCTACGACCGCCACCGCCGACCCGTGCCCCCCGACGTGGAGAGCCTCGAGGAGAAGAAACCAGCGACAGCAGCTGCCCCCCTGGGTCCCAAGGCACCCTTCCAGGCGCTGTGCAGGATGGGCATCATCATGGCCTATTTTTACCTTTGTGATCGGGCAGATGTGTTCATGAAAGAGCAGAAATTCTACACACACTCCACCTTCTTCATCCCACTCGTCTATATATTGGTCCTGGGGGTGTTCTACAGCGAGAACAGCAAGGAGGTGAGACAGGAAGTGCTGTCCAGTGCAATGTTTTTGATGTTAGGGAAGCATAAGTTAGTTACATCTGTATCAAACACAATCTCAGATTCCTGGTTTGGCCTCAGTTAATTCAACATAATAATAATAAATCCAATTCAGTATAATTTAATTTACATCGACTGCACTGTGGGTAATAACGTACTTCTGATTTAGTTACTGACAATGAATTCATTTTCTTAAAACTATAAATGTTCTGTACATTCACCACATTTATCTTTCTTCCACACAGACCAAGTTACTCAACCGAGAGCAGACAGACGAGTGGAAGGGCTGGATGCAGCTTGTCATTCTCATCTATCACATATCTGGAGCCAGCGCTGTGAGTCCTCCCTCTTTCTCCCATTCAACACAATGATTAGTATGCCCCCCCCACACACACACACACACACTGGTTAAGTAATAAAAAAGAAGCAATGTTTATAATGGCATTACTATTGGGGTCAAAAGTATAGCAAAGCATCCTGAAAAGGGAATCTTTGTCTTTCAGTTCATTCCAGTGTACATGCACGTGCGGGTACTCGTGGCAGCATACCTTTTTCAGACTGGCTATGGGCACTTCTCCTTTTTCTGGCTCAAAGGAGACTTTGGACTCTACAGAGTGTGTCAGGTGAGTGTATAGTCTGAGATATTTTTTACCAGGGCTTTGCAGTTACTCATTATCCTACTAGACCCATATAAGAGACCTAAGGCGAACATGCAATTTGATTATTACCCTAGGGTAGTGTGCGACCACAGTGCATCTGTTAATATGTCCTGGTGAAAAAATAATTGGCAGGAATTACCATCATACTATTGATAGGCTTAAGTGGATAGATTAAAGTTGATTAAAGATGGTGTGTGTGTGTGTGTGTGTGTGCATTCCCAGGTGCTTTTCCGTCTGAACTTCCTGGTCTTGGTGCTGTGTGTGGTGATGGATAGGCCCTACCAGTTCTATTACTTTGTCCCCTTGGTCACTTTCTGGTTTGTCATCATCTACGCCACGCTGGCCATGTGGCCTCAGATCCTCCAGAAGAAGGCCAACAGTGAGTGTCAGCAAACTAACTCAAGCTTAAGAAATTACTCCTTTATTCGTTCCACTCAGATGCATCATGCCCTTGAAACATATCCTCAACTATGTGAATCAATACACAGTTAATTCTGGACATTTACGCAGCATTCACATGGGATATTTGGCATCCATCAAATTCACAGACAAGTATGACAAGTATTGAAACCACCAAGGTAGGCGTTGTGGGTCTCAAAACCTTTTGAAGCAGTCTACAAATTTTATGGCCTGATGAACTCCGTTAGCAGATGACATTTACACGCACTCCAAAAGTTCAAACGTTAAACTAGTTCAACTAGTTTAGATTTTTTGCAACAGATTTGGTTGCAATATTTTCATGCACCTTGTCAACCTATGTCATCCATCAACACATAGGTCTCATTGAAATACATGGGATATTTTCAGTTTTTTGAACAGGGCCTAAATGTGATCCCTGTCCTAAATCAGCAGGGTTGTGTTTGCAGAAAGAAAACTGTTTTCCCTAATGACTGTGCTCTGTTTTCTGAACAGGTAGTGGCATGTGGCACCTTGGGGTCTTGGCCAAATTACTGGGCTTGCTACTGTTCATCTGCTTCTTTGCCTACTCACAGGTGGGTGAGCTATGTCATGGGTCCCCAAATGTTTTCATGTACATGAACACAAATTATACACCCCCATCTGATTAATATTTTGTCCCAGGGACAAATTTATGTTGTTGATGTTAGTATTGACTTGTATAACTGTGTACGTGGTATCTGGGACATTGTAGTGGTGAGAGTGAAACCTATTATTCATATTGTCATTCTTGTATAGTGTCTCATTCGTCTAAATTATACATTTCTAGATGGTTACAGTGAACTTATATAATTCCTCATTTTGCTGGGAACCCCCTGAAGGATCCAACTTTGAGAACCACTGAGCTATGCTATCAGGATCATGTGTTCACTCAGGTCTGATATATGCCCTGTTCATGAATTGGTCCTTGTTTAAAACCCAACATGTGGTGTGACATTCATGTTGGGTATTTGTGACTCCAGGGTTTCTTTGAGAGCATCTTCTCCGTGTGGCCCATCTCCAAGCTGTTTGAGCTGAACGGAAGCATCCACGAGTGGTGGTTCAGATGGAAGCTGGACCGATTTGTAAGTCAAATGTGACACTCACCAAAGCACCCCAGTTGAATAGTCAGTGATCACATTAACATTGGCCTGGGTTCTTTGAAGTAAAAAATAACATGGACTTAGTGCAAAATTGAACTGAAAACTGGAAATATATATAAATATACAAGAATACAGCAATAGCTTTTTTCAAATGGGACCAAATGTCATGCACGTGGCTGAAATGTAACGATGCTGTGATCTTGTTCTGTTGCAGGCGGTGATCCATGGCATGCTGTTTGCCTTCATCTATCTGGTGCTTCAGAAGTGCCAGGTGCTGTCGGAGGGCAAAGGAGAGGCTCTCTTCTCCACCAAGATTTCCAACCTGCTCCTCTTCCTCTCTGTCGTCTCCTTCGTGGTGAGACTATTCACACTCGGGTTTCTCCACCCTGGGGGTCTGAGATTTCAGTTTTATTTTAGGCTGATGTGTTCTTGTCCATATTTGAGCTATATTCTTTTAATAATAACTGCAAGAGAATATTAATTTGAAACCTGCAAGTGAATGCTGTATTTCCTTTCAGCTGCTGCTCTTTTTAACCCTTATTTTAGTTGACTAAGAGCAAATTATCATTTGCGGCAGCAGCTTGGAGGGAGTGGTACATGCATACATACTCACACCTAAGGCTGGGTATTGGCAAGGACCTCACGATACGATACGTATCACGATACATGGGTCACGATACGATTGTATCACGATACATTGCAATACGATACATATTGCGATAAATTGCAATACTCTACATAATTTACTGAAATTTTTAAAATAGAGCTGAAAATACAACTTGCTGTGTACCACCTGGGTAGTCTAATATGTACATCACATTATACTGATAACAAATTGAGTCAAAACTATTAAATTCAAAGGGATTTGAGGGAAATTTAAGGACATTTTAAATCCGTTTAAAACATGAATCATTTTTTTTAATGTATCGATATGAGGGGCTGGAAAATCGATACAGTATCATGGAAAAAAATATTGCAATACTCAGCTGTATCGATTTTTTTGCACAGCCCTACTCACACCTGGTAGCTCACACCCGGTAGCTGCCTAGTGGAAACCAGTCTTCTGCTCTTGGCTACTTATTAACTCCGCCAGAGCATTTGGGAATTAACTGCCTGGCTCAAAGGCTAAGCAAACTAAGTCTAAGCAAACATTTCTTTTGTCCTCATTTAACACATCGTCTGAGCCTTAATTACCCGATACCTAACTGCTCCTTTTCCCCCATCGTTGTAGACTTATTCAATATGGGCCAGCAGCTGCAAAAACAAAACGGAGTGCAACGAGATGCATCCTTATATCTCTGTGGTCCAGGTACACATTTCTCTTTCTTTTCTTTCTCACATCTCTTTCTCTCACTCTGTCTGTCTCTTTCTCTTTTTCTCTCTTGAAAAAAGGAGTAACGCCTGCACACTTGCTCCATGCCACAAAAGTTTAATGGTGACAACGTTTCGATCCTACTTGGATCTTCATCAGGTCAAAAAAGTTTGAAAAGGGGAAAAACACCTCCCATAGGCTAACAAGCTCTATGGTGGCAGGTGTGGTTAACCATCCAAACCACCCAGGGTGATAAACATCCAAAAATACTTTGTATTGTACATAGAAAACACATAGCCTACATAGAGCAAAAACAGTAGTACAAAAGCCATACTTCAAAAAATATCAAACATACATGTATATTTGATATATAAACATAATATCACATACAAAATCCCATATATCAGAAAATACTATCAGAAAATACTACATAACCTACGTTCAAAAAAATTTTATTCAGTTTAAGGAAAAGAAGAAATCTTAAATTCATGTAAGAAGTTGGGTCTTAAACCCTTCTATAAAAAGTCAGCTGGATCTAATCACAATAAGGAAAAAATCCCAATAAGGAAAAAATAAATAACAATGGAAAACACACAATACAGGTACGTGTGGCAGGGTCTAGAAAATACCCATATATGTAGGGAGAGCCATCATGATACTACCACCATTTTTGTTTTTTATTTTAGAGAAAATGTTTGATCTCATACTCTTGGTTCAGACCTCTAGGTGTGAGAGTCTGGAGAGTGAAAATGTAAAAACTTTCTCTTTGGAGTAAGAGGGTATTTAGATCACCTCCTCTTCTCGGGGTTCTAACGTGCTCGATGCCAATGTATCTGAGAGAGGCCACTGGGTGATTTGCCTCTCTGAAATGCACTGTCACCGGGTTACGTTGGTCCTGGGTACGGATGCAGCTCCTGTGCTCTGCTATCCTGGTTTTTAGTGCTCTTTGTGTTTTTCCTACATATGCCAAACCGCATATGTACATGATATATGGGCATATACCGCATATGATATATGGGATTTTGTATATGATATGTTTATATATCAGATATACATGTATGTTTGATATTTTTTTAAGTATGGCTTTTGTACTACTGTTTTTGCTCTTTGTAGGCTATGTGTTTTCTATGTACTTTACTGATTTGTTAAGTATTTTTGGATGTTTATCACCCTGGGCGGTTTGGATGGTTAACCACACCTGCCACCATAGAGCTTGTTAGCCTATGGGAGTGCATGATGTATAAATATGGGTGTGTTTTTCCCCTTTTCAAACTTTTTTGACCTGACGAAGATCCAAGTAGGATCGAAACGTTGTCACCATTAAACTTTTGTGGCATGGAGCAACTGTGCAGGCGTTAACTCCTTTTTTCATTGACACAGTTTTTCGGATAGCCTTGAACCTACGTGATGTGCGCATAACTACTCCTTCAACTCTTTTTCTCTCTTGGCCTGTACTTTGTCCTTCATCCCTTTTCTCTCTCTCTCAATCTCTGTCTACTGTTATCTGATCGTATTGCGTTTTCTAGCAAATGTTTACCCTCCAAGTCAGTTTGCAAAATCTATTGGAACTAGTGATTCTGGTACTTGCGGCATAGCTCTTTGGCTTTGCTTAATATGATTTTGGAAATCATCTTATGTGAATCGCTCAAAGCATTTATAATTCCTTGGGATTTGGCTTAAGATATCATTATCCTAATTATAGGACAGGGACATATGATGTAATAACAAGGAAGTTGCCCTCTTCCATGCCAGAGGATAATATCCTCTAGATTAAAGTCACCATTGGGAAACTTTTGTTTGAAGTACTGCAACAACACCCACGCTTCATTGACAAGGGAGGGTTGGGTTTTTCCTGGGTTGCCTAGATTTAGTTACTGATAAATGTTGACTCATCTTCTGGCCCTAATATGACTGAATGACTATATATGACTGTAACCCTAGTGCTTGCTACTGCTCTGCTTCTGGATTGCAACCTTTAAAGTGGATGGATCATATGATGAGTTCAATGTGTCTCTGCATGCTTTGACTGGTGGAAATGCCTTTGCTTTCTCATCCACAGATTTTGGCCTTCATTCTAATCAGGAACATTCCCGGCTACGCCCGCTCTTTATATAGCTCATTCTTTGCCTGGTTTGGAAAGATCTCCCTTGAGGTAAAATAGGATAGGATTACAGAGTGAATGAATTGTTCCACTTATGATGGTAATTCAGTGTTGCCATTGAGCATTTGTAGTCCCTTTGTCAGACCTTTTGTATGGCAGATGACGCAAATCCTGTGTCTTAAATACAATGCCTTGCAAGCTTTAATATGAACGTCCACAAACAAAAAACACGCCCTTTTACTAGTGTTGTTTATCTTCAGCACACACACTCTGAATTCCCTTCTTTACATCAAACCTGTCTAGGTCTGATACATACACACTGTCCAGTCTTTTAGTCTATTTTCTTCCAGTCAAGCACACGCATTCACACTCAAATCTTTAGGGGCAACAGTGTGGCCTAGTGGTTAGAGACTGTCTCTCAACATAATGACCCAGCCTTCATGTGGGCAAGCATCCACCCTGCTGAAGCAGAACACTGAATCCCTACCAGCTCCAGAGTGGCTGTTCTCTAACTGACCCTGACCTCTGACCTCTCTGTGACCGGGGCAAGGGAAAATATAATTTCCCTACGCAGATCAATAAAGGACACATTACATTATTTACCATTCTGTGTTTCTGTCCCTGTCTCCCCCAGCTGTTCATTTGCCAGTACCACATCTGGCTGGCGGCAGACACCAAGGGCATTCTGGTCCTGATCCCAGGGAACCCTTCGATTAACATCATGGTCAGCAGCTTCATCTTTGTCTGCGTGGCCCACGAGATTTCCCTCATCACCAACGACCTGGCCCAGGTGGTCATCCCCAAAGACAGCGCGGCCCTGCTGAAGAGACTGGGGGGCATGGGGCTGTTCAGTCTGGTTGTACTGCTGCTGGCCAGGGGCAGCCATCCCTCACCCGGCGCCTGAAGGAACACCTCTTGGCAGGGGTGGAGCAGACTAGCCGAGCCCCTGTTGAGTCTGAAGTGGAGGTGCAGGTCCAAGCCGTGAGCAGGCCCAGTGTTTTAGGGCCACAGGAGACGGCCTCTGTTCTGTTTGGTGACAGTAAGGAGGCCCCATGGAGTGACTGTGTGTCTCTGTCGGCCATGTTTGAGCAGAGTCTCTGCTCTCTGACTACTGTGGTGAAAAGTCGTACACTGAAGAGGAGAAAACTGCCCAAAATGTGGGCTCCCTCCTCACTCATCCAGTAAAGTGCAAAAAGTGGAGAGAAGGAAAAAAAAAAGAACAAAGCGCTCCAGACGTTTACAATATTTAGACTCGATAGAAGGGGGGGAGCAGTGAATTGGATGTGTGGAATTTTATAAAAAAAAAAAAAAGGTCCTCTCTTCGAGACCTAATGCTTGCTGTGTGAATTTTTGCAGCGTTGCTTCTACTTAGCCAAACCCCACTAACAAGAAGTTTCTCTCGTCACATACTTCCTATCGTGTCACTCCGGAAAGGATCACTCAGCACACTCTCCGTCCACATGGCGGTAGCAGTTAAAGGTGTATTCCACCAATTCAGATTTTTTGCTCTCATATTTCACTCGGGTGGATCCATAATTTACATATTCAGATATCTAGTCATTTGTGACGAAATGTCCAATTGTGCTGCATTTGAATGCCAATTCGACATCACTCTGTAACAGTTTTTCTGGTGATTGTCAAATAGTGTTAAATATTTAAATATGCAAAATATGGCCCAACAACTGGCTTGGATGATCAAATACAGTCAAGACTTGAGTGAAATTTGGGGTGCAATTGTTAAATTGTTGGAATATCCCTTTACATTTTTTACTAACGTTTTTGTGAGTAATTTTAGAAATGTTTGCCTTGTGCTGAAAGGTGCCGTGGTCACCTACTGTAGCTCTGAAATTCTATGTGATATGTACAGTATTTAATGATTTAAATTAAGCTTATATTTTATACAGGTTTTTGGTTTGGCTTTGTCTTATTTTGTACCTTTGCGCCCATGACTGCTGTTTGTGAAGGAAGTATTATATAGGAACTCTTGTACCCATCCCAGCATTTCATAGATGATTTATTTGCCATCGGACAATGTGTCAGTCAGAGACACCTTGCAGAGGTAGAGCTTTTTCATTCTAATGCCCGCCTATCCTATTAGGGGTAAGCTAGCCCACACTGTGTAAGAGTCTGTATGTATGTACGAGAGACTGTGAGACATTAGTTTATACAGCGATGTTTCAGCAGTGTTTTTTGTGCATTTTCTTTCATTGCTGTTAAAGACAGGCCTCACAGAGTGTGGCAGAAAATGCACTGGGTTGTACATATTACTGTACGATAGGACTTCACCGCTAACACATACATCCTCCCTCTGCCCTTGCTGTCATAGGCAAACCACTTTTCGGTCGATGAGTGAGTGAATGGAAGCTACAGTTGAGTGAATAAGTGATTTCTCAACCTGACTCAATGCCTTTGAACTGTTCTCAGTGGCTTATACACACGTCTTCTGATGCACTTGGACACATCAGTGATGTAGCCTGGGGCCACATCAGAATAGAAAATCAGACAGTTGACTACTTGATGAGGCACTGAGGTGAGTGGACCTGTTACTGTTGCTTAAAGAAAATGTCTATGTTCTAACTTTGTCAGCTGGCTAATGGGCAACATCTGGCAAAAGTCAAATCTCTCAGCCTATTTATCCTCAATTTCAGACATTTAACACAGAAAGGTTGGCACTTATTGTGTTTTTAAAGACCTGCATTATTCATTATGTACCTCATCTGAGAGGTGAAATACAATGGTCATAACCTGACAGATTGTGACATGGTATCAGTTAAGTTACTTGGCAGATATAAAACTGTTCATTCAAACTACTGTAAAATGTATTCTATATGAATTGGAGTTGCATATTCCCTGTGCCATGGGATAATATCAGATTGGGGTGCTGTTCTTTTTCTACACATTTATGTAGCTACTCTTTAAAAAAAATTTATAAAACAAAAAAAAGTGGGTCCACAAAACAAGTTTTTACAGAGTTTGCTTTCCTTCACAGTGGAACAATTTGTCTACAGACTTAAATGCTTCTAGTGTCATTTGTCTGATGATGCACGGTTGAGGATGTGCTCCCAAACTGAATAAAAGCCAAGTTAATATATAACTTTTACTACGAGGCTTCACCTCACTGTATAGATGAGATTGCCATTTCCATGTTGCCATTTACTTCGATGTGAAAAGTTTACTGATCTGTTTTTTCTTTATTACTGATCAACAGCTATAAATCTGGTTATTATTTCAGGCCTTAATAGATATTTTTTTGGTCATATGTAAAAGCAACAACTATTTATAACCCTACACAGGGCCTCATTGAAAGATGTTATATGTAAAAAATTTTGTGACGTCTTAAAAATGTGAAATGTATTCATTTTATTTATAAATGCCTTTATTCTGTTGTACATTGTTAATAATACATACCTTCATAAAATGTGCTGTTTTGGCTTGTCTTTCTGGACAAAAACATACAGTATCTTTCATGTGACTTAGACATTATTGGTTTCTTGGTCTGTATTAGGACACAAGTACTTACAAAACAAATAATTTCAAAAGGTATTTACTGTTATCATGTGACAGTTACACATACTTAATCACACATGACAACTAAAGCACTTCTATGTCAAACTCCCTTTTCCTCAAAGAGGACCGTTGTGCAAGCCAAGGCAAGTAGAAATACAAACATATTAATCATATCATTTTTAACATTTACACAAAATATTCCAAAATATCCTAACATAGCTTTGTAATCAATGAAGCTCTTTTGTTCTCTCTCACACTCTCACACACATGTATTTGTCCTAACTGCTCAACACAAATAAGTGCACATGGACACTAAATCTCTGTATATGTAGACGTCTGACGCATGCAGATTGGCACAAATGTTAAAAAAAAGTTATTGATATGGAAACAGACAAAATCAGCTCAAACATTGGTGTTCTGGTCACAAGTTCAGTGCTTCAGCCACCTTTCTCTCCTCAGGAATACCATTTACCTAAAATAAATGAGAAAGAATATGTAAAAATGTATCACCAAGAATTGGGATAAAAGTGCTGTTAATTCCACTTCAGTTCAGGAGATGAGCTGAAATTACTCATAGTATTTACAAGAGGCTCTTCATTGAAGACAGCAATTTTCTGAAGTGAAGTGAAATTCCCCGTCGCAGTATGGAAACAGCTATTGCCATGTACAATATCAAAATATGAAAAATATAATCTTCATATTAACTCCAAAAGCAGACCACACCTACCTCCAACCTTCGAAATGTTGACATAACATAATTATCTCCTTTGTTAGCAGTGAACAGAAGAGAGCAGCAGGTTAGTGCTGAAACCCACATGCAGTTGAACAGCATGCACACAGGAGGGCGCTCTAACACACTCGAAACAGATAAAGTAGTCCCTCTGGCTCGCTAGCAAAATAAAGGTCTCATGTCTGATTCCTTGGTGGGCTCTATCAAAAATGCAAAACCATAACTGAAGCAAAAAAAATATAGAGGTGACTGAACTATCATTATGTGCAACTCAAAGCTTGTAGCGCCGTCTTTATTTTAGTTTTCAGCACAGGAACTGTTTCACGTGCATGCACATACACACACACACACACACACAGACAGAGTAAAGCAGATTAATAGTCTATAATACAAAGGCTTGAGGCAGCACTAACCTGATGGCCGTTGCTGTGGTATCGTAATCTGATTTTGCAGGTTCCTGAAATCGTAGGCGATAATATTATGGTAAACAGCCTATAGGTCACATTCAAGAACCTCTGGCATCATGTGAAAGTATATTGCACTTATATTAACAAATTTTTTCTGAGTTTCAAGCCCATTACTAAAAATCATGGGACAGCTTGAACCCCCTAAGCCCCGGGTCTTACTTCGAAAGGCTTGACTTATTTGCTAGTAAAGCAGTAAACATGGAGTAGCCGGAAGGCGCTGAAAACAAGATTAAACAATAATGGTATTGTTGCGACTTACATTTCCCCATAACAACGCCTATAAGCCATACATGTGTGCGCCTGCTAATGAGCATGGCTGTATGTATGTGTTTATATCCAGCCCTAAATCAAGAATGCACACCATGCACGTGTGAATTTATCTGCTTATCCGTCATGTTGGGCTGGGCGATATGGTTGAAATCAATATCATGATAATCATAAGGATTTTTCTCGATATCAATATATATCACGATATGGTTCATGTATGCAAAATCACGTTAAATAATCAAATTAATGTTCATTTCATTGAACCGAATGGTAATGTTAGGTGTGATGTCAAACAAAACAGAAATATTCAAATAATATTCCTACCATACCTCATTTTATGAGAGTTTTTAAGTGCTTTGCTTGTCATCATCAGTTTAGACAGCAGAAATGTGTGTCACGATATTAAAATATCTTCATATCATCACGATATGATTCCACTGAAAGACGATAAACGATAATATTGAATTATCGCCCAGCCCTACCATCATGTGTGTATTCCTCCACCCCAGCCCAGTAAGCCCTCCACTCACGTCTGTGTCTGCATGAGGGGCATGCTGGTGGTCTCGTAGTTGTCGGGGTGGATGGGCGGCACCACCTCTCCGCTGACCGGGTTGAAGACGGGCAGGGTGGAGAGCGGCCAGGAGATCTCCCGGTTCTTGGACATGCTCCTCAGCTCCTTGGTGGACTTCTGGATGGAGCTATGGTGAACCAGCTGGATGCTGGGGAAGGGAGAGGGAGTGGAGTTAAATGTAATGGGTTTTTGTCCTTGTTGCGGTCGGCGTACTTTTTACCAAAGCTTGTGGGTTTGAGAAATGAAACACCTTGATTTATCACATCCTACGTGCAATACTGGATTTTATTGAAACACATCTTAAGTATTTAACTATGCAACTGACTTGTATCCGCTGGAGTATATATACTTTTCTCATGCTATGCATAAACAACAGAGTTGTAACACCAACAACGTGCACCAATCGCTGTGATTTCTTAGTGTGTCTGGTTTATAGTCTAAGATAGGTTCTCCAGTCAATGAGGCAATACTAGATATTCCTAGATTGGTCATTCAGATGTGTAAGCAGTTTGATGCTGCTGACATTAACTACCTACAGCTGGTCATCAAAATTTTTGAGCAGCCCATTGGATGAATGGATGTCAACACACAGATGAGAATATGAATGGATATGAAAATGCCATTAATGACAACGTAGAACAAAATAGCAAAACAAACAGAGGGGGGGTAAAAACAGACCCGAAAATAAGAGTTATCAAAACAAAAAGAAAAACACAGGAGAGGTAAAACACTTACTCTGGTGTTTGCATGTTTCTTTTTTCCCTAGAAACAAAACAAAATGGATGAATTAAATACTAATATTAATAGTTAAAAGAGACATCCACACAGAAGCGAATGGATTGTTGGGTAAAGGACTGGGTGGAGATGGAGGAGGGTGTGGCACACTGAGTGGGTGGGTGGGTGGGTGTGTGTGTGGGTGGGGGGGCACGTCTCTCCCAGCCTGTAAATAATGGGGAATGTTGAAGGGATTGGGGTGTGATATCATGGATGATTGATCATCAATGTCATGGCTATGCTTAAAACCATCGAGATGTACATGAAAATTAAAAAAAAAAAACCTGTGACAGAACTTTATGGATAATGTAGAGCACATGGACCATACAATTGGATGGTAATGACAAGCTGCATTTCCAATCCAGAAGACTATCGCTCTTATCTAAATATCATGACCCTACTGCTAATTGTGGCCCTGCACCTCCTTTCTATATCTGTTTTAAATGTCCTACACTTAGTTCTATCCAAGCTTTACCCTTCAGCTCCTCCACTCTATTGGAGGAAACTTTATTAACACTCTGTACTACACGCTTTCTTCAAATGTTGGGTGTTTTTTTTGTGCAATATTTGTAAGAGAAAAAAAAAAGACCGAGCACACTTACACCCCTTCCCGTCGGCAGCACATGGAGTAGCCGAGGATGAAGAAGAGAACTAGCGCCACGGCGGAGGGAACGGCCAGTGTGACGAGGAAGTCGGCAAAGTAGTCCCGGCCCTTCAGAGACTCGGAGGGGGGGTTGTACTCCCCGAACTCAGGCAGGACGCCGGTGCCTGGGTCAGGACGGTTGCTGTGGATCATGACGACTTTGGTGATATCAACCTAAGGAAAGAAATAAGTAAAAGTGTATTCAACATATCAATCCACATCCACCAGTGACTTAACACTGCAGACATTGATTGATAGCGCAGCTTGTATAAACTCTCTGGATAAACACAACGCAGAAACAAAAAGCTGCGTTAGAGATGTGATTTATTATTTGTTTATTAGGCAAAAGCCAGGACTGTGTACTGTTCCCCTCTTGATTCTTCTGAGAAGTGACATTTCATAAACAGCTCAGCTTGGCTCAGCACTGCAATTTTCAATTTCAATTTCCAAATGTGTAATAGAGGATCCTCACCAGAGAAATCTTACACCAGTCGATGTGGAACTGCGCTCTGAACTTCTTGTCACAGCTGATGACGGGCTCCATCTCCTGACTGCAGCGCAGCTGGTTATGAGGGCTTTCCACCTCCCGCAGGCACGAGGAGAAGGGGACGTCAGCACCCACCATCACATACACTCTAGGGACGGGAGGAGAGAGCGTTCAGCAGTTAGGATGCAGGGAGGATGTTGATAAAACACCGTACCAACAAGGGAACAGAGACGCTCCCTTACTCATTGTCACCTTTCCAGTCCGAATCCCCCTTTGAACATAGAGGAATCCCTGTTTGAGCGTTACATTGGGCCCCGTTTTACATATTTATGCTGAGGCTCGTAACAGTCGAAGCATTCATCCCACACTGAGTCCTCTTCTGGACCCCTTCATCTTCCAAAGCGCCAGCATGAATCTTTTATGAACAACTTATGGCAGTTCATGTGGGCTATTCCCCCCTGAACAAGACAAACTGCCAGTGTCTGTCAGCGATGACGGCCAAGCGAACTCATGTAATACACAGCGAACTGGGGATCCCCAAAGCCCCAATTAGATGAAACCTCAGTGTGGTGCGAGTGAACTGAGAATATATGGGATTTGTTTCAAGACAGGTGATGAGGTCACTCATGGAGACAAATCGTAAGGGGTGTATAGCATTAAATCTCATGCTTGTTTACTACCGTGCACTGGCTCATTTATAATGGGGTTATGCAGAAGCAGTATAATGCACATTGTTAATGCATTTAAAATATGCATTAATCATGTAGTTGTAGTCTTAATGCTACTCAGAGGCAGATTACTTCTATCTCAATATTTAGCAAGTTTATGTTACCATGGCTCCTGCACTGAATTTTGTTTTTTGAAATACATAACTTGTTTAGAGCATATTGAGACACAACAGAAACCATGAACAGACTGAAAAGTGATTGAAAGTGACAGTGTGAGTAGAGCTAAATCAGGCTCCCTCAAACAGTGGAAAAATATTAGACTTAGCTAGGTCTGCTGTAACTCAAGCTTGGATCCAGTTTCCCACAGGCCCGAAAAGCACCCCAAGTATTTAGCACTGTTCTAATGGGATCCAGGTCTGGTACACCCTCTAAAATCCTCACCCCTCCTTGAGGTTGTTGATGGGCAGGGGCACACGCCCGCCGCGGTCCAGCGCCGAGGTGATGTTGATGGCATTGAGGCGCTCAGGCTGCCATACGTTCTTCACCGCCCCCAGGAAGTCCCCCAGCACCTCGCTGGCCAGCATCTCCTCCACGTTCATGTTCTTGATGTAAAACTCTGCCTGGTAGGGCAGGGGGAACTCTGAGTACAGGGATGAAGGGGGGAGATGGGGGAGGAGGGGAGAGGGTGAGGGGAGAGAGGGAGAGGAGGGTATGGTGAGATTTGAATGAGGAAAAAGAAGAGTGAGAGTTAGAAGAGATGGGGAAAAGTGAGAGATGTGAATGCTGAGCAATAGAGAGGGTGAAGAGGTAGACCATTTGGATCCATAAACGTAGGAAATGAATGATCATGCAGAGGCATTCTGCTGACTCAGGCATCATTACTACTGTATTATTGCTGCGTAGTTGACACCAATATGTAATCACAGCGTATTTGCTCGATAGTACAGTCTGCCCAGCAGACGCCGGTGTGTCTGCTCCACTCTGTTACGACTTGGCCTCCTCTCTCCGAGGCCAGATGGCTGATGACATCACGCCATAGGGAGAGTGATGTCACGCCAGCGCCGGGAACATCTGCCGGGCTTTCACCCGACACGATCCATATTGTACCGCATGTACCGTGACTGGTCAACAAGCCAGTGAACAAACATACAGATGCACAGAGGACGACAGATGTTAGGTGTAGTCCTAAAAATGAGAAGGGATGGCTGTTTGCTGTAGAAATACCAACCCAAGGGTATACTGTTCCCATACAGGACTGTGGCGTTTACAGAAGCCACCATATATCATACTGACTTATCATGGCCTACCTGAAGTGATAGGTTGTGAAGGATTAGTGCCTGATTGTATGTCAAATAAGACGTGTTTTTTTTAGCTCATCCAAAAACTGACAAGAACCAATTTAGACTGATTTGACACCCAATGTGTGTCTTCACCAAAACTAGAAATATTATGATAAATTGGCTAGGTGCCAACTGATTATTTTAATATGAGATTGGTGACTGGCCTATTTGTAATCGGCCTATTCTAGATATTGATTTTGAAAAGAAGAAAATGTGCATCTTTTGCATTAAAATGTTAGCAACCACAGTGTGTTGCTTTGTATTCCATCTGCTACTAGTGCACATCACATTTACTATCATCTATCAATATTTATGTACATACATACTAAGTCAAAGAAAAAGAAAGAAGAAAGAAACAAAGAAAGAAAAAAAAGAAACATACTGGTATTTATTGGTTATCCTGTTGGGATCCATATCAACAGATTTCTTTTTTATTTAAAAAATTAATGATTGGTACTGTTTGAAAAAAAACATCCTATTAATTCCAGGTTGCGGCAACATGATTCATTTCCTCTTTAGGAAGGTCCATTATCCTGTTCGACATTGGACGCGTCCTGAAGATTTAATCGGGGAAGTAGCACATTCTGATCTCCGTTCGCTCTAAGCTCTCTTCCTGGCGCCTCTTACCTTCGGTGGACATGATGTTTATGACCAAGTTGTGCCGCGCCGTCTCGAAAGTGCGTCTGTTATAGGCGGTAATCTGCAACACACAGGGGTGAAAGTTTAAGCTCAGATCAGTGCAGCTTATATGCCAGTGGCTCTCTGGACAAGGCTGAGCTAGATACGCCACATAGGCCCCGTATCCAACTGGGACACCGTATATAGTGGCACATGCCTGCTGCAGGGGACGTTAAGCCTTTTGGGAAAAAAATAATTCTACAGTAGCTTAAGGGGGACAAAGACGGCGGAAAAAACATAATGGAATTTAAGTCTGGAGACTCAGAGCTTAACACTGTACCATACCACTATGACTGAAGGAGGAAAAATCAGCTGAGCTCAGTGCTTCTCGCCTGACAAGCCCATGACATCGTAAAATCAATGTCAAATGTGTTACTATTATCTTTACATGCACGCCCTGCCAAAGAGTACAAAGTAAGGGATATTGGTTTTCATTTAAATGATTGACAATGACAGATACTGCTTCATAAGGCTTTCGTTTTGGTCAATACTTGAAAGCAGCATTTTCCTTTCCTTCCTTGACATATTAACCGAAAGTGCAGACACTCTTATCTCCATTCTCTTTGGAGCCTACATTCTGGTTTGGGACGGGTCCAAACCAAACACCCACCTCTATGATGGTGGGCTTGCCAACATGCTCTGCAGTGGGGGAGCCATAGAGCACCCCGTCGCTGTGAGGAGTCCTCTGGATGTAGCGCAGCCAGCCCGGCCTGTCAGGGTATCCCATCAGGTTGGTGTTGAAAGTGATGGGGTCGTTGCTGGCATCACCTGCAGGAAGAGCGGTATTTATGAGGGGGTGCCCCAAGCATCTGTTTTGGGTCAGCATCAATTCAGTAATGCACATTTAGACCCATTAGCTGAATTGTGGACTTGTTGCCAACAGCGGCTAAGCATTTTCTACTTGTGAAATATGATAAACTGACATAGCATTAAGTTGGAAGGCATTTATTTGACATTGAATGCACAAACAACTGCCTGAAGAAATAATTTAGTGCCATTTAGGCAATCAAATATTTCAACGCAAGTAAGTCATCTTTAGCGATCGCTATTATAAAGTGCTGACAATGGGATGTGATGATGCTGTACCTGACTTTGGGTAGGGAGGGAACTCTCCTTTGAAGTACTCTCTCTCCAGAACATGGACGAACAGCACACCTGCAGATGGGTAGACGTTACGGTCCGCATGCGACCTCGACAGGATGGTGACCACTGGAGCACAGAGAAAGGACACACAGGTAATTACCTCCTGATCGCAGAATGTTTCCTTGTGTGTGTGTGTGTGTGTGTGTGTGTGTGTGTGTGTGTGTGTGTGTGTGTGTGTTATTCTTCATCATTAATGCCCTGCCAGCACCACTGATTGGAAAAGGAGAGAAAAACGTTTCTAGAGGTGAAACCAAATATAGCTAACGTTCTGGTTATTGGTACCAGCTAACCTATTTAAAACTTTGAGAATCAATAGTGCTCACAATGACAGATTTGTCTACTTATCTTGCCTGACTACAAGTCTACAGCTTTCGTGTAAAGGTAACTGCATAGCTTCCCACTGCTGAGCGCGGAAACAGCCAGGCGTGAAGGCGAAAACTCAATTTCCCACTTATTAGCTTCTAGAAAGACTATGATTTACTGCAGAGAGCTGTTAACCCACAACAGTGAATGTGTTATCACCAGGGGCAGCAGCATTGAGAGGCGTTCAGGCTCTTAGTAAACCACGTACCAGAAGCCACCACTTGGCTCGCTGAGGTCTTTCATCTCCCCCTCCAACTCTCTGTCTCCATTATGCTCTGTTTAGTCCCACTCCGTTCCAAACACAAACACACACTTAGTCTTTATTCGCGTGGGGCATCGCTTTGGCAAATGGCAGCCCCTTAACAAAAGTTTACACAGCGTAAGACCGGAGGTGATTTGTGACATAACTCTCCCTTGCCCATCTCTCTCCCTCTTTCTCTTTTTCTGTCTCTCTTTCACTCTTTCTCCTCCCTCGCTCCCTTGTCTTCTTTCAAGCTGTCAACGGTTTCGCACAGCATTTTTCTTTTCTCGCTTTTTTTCCCCTTCTCTCTCCTTCGGTGGGTGGGCGCTCAATTTTTAATCACCATGGGAGACTGAGTGTACTAGGAAGGAGGGCGGGGGGGGGGGGGGGGGGGTTGGAGAGAGAGAGAGAGAGAGAGAGAATGAGGAAGGGAGGGAGAGGGAGGGAGAGAGGGAGGGAGAGAGGGAAAGGTGGAGATCTGTGCTATGAAGTGTCAGAAAGAGGGGGAGAGAAAGAGAGCTCAGACTGTTCTAGCCTGCAGACACGCAGCTCCAGCTGCATTAAGCAGCTAGCAGAAGGGCCTGGGAAAGCTGTGGGTGTGCGGGTGCCTCCCTACTGGCAAAATGTCATCGTTGGTTTTCACCGTTTTCCCTCCAGCTCCATCACTGCTTTCTTCTCCTCCTCCTCCTCATCATCGTCAGCATCACCCCCACCATCATTATCATCATCATCATCATAATATCATGTGAAGCGGGTTACTACTACATTGAACAGAAACTGTCTTCAGTGGAGACTTTCTACTGAGCAGTGGAACAGACCAGGATTTATGTTTTAATCAGCGTCCAGAAAAGAGGAAGTCACCATGTGATCTTTGGTTGTTAGGAGTTATCTATTACCAGGGCAAAGGGGTTAAAGAAGATTAGGCAATATGGTAAGCTATAGATTATTAAGGAAGGCCACACACTATCCTGCAGGCTCTACATCTACAAGGCCAAATTGCCTAAAATCCCAAATGCCCTCGAAATGCACTGATGGGTTGTTGAAAGTGGAAGATTATAAAACGGTCCCAGATGTATGCTAAACTGGGCTACATCTGTGGCCACTAAACACAAAACACTGGCCATATGTCCTTTGTCCCCAAGGGCTTGGTCACAGCTAGATACAATCAATACCATTTAGTGGCCAATAGATGTGGTGTTACTTATACCATACTGAGGTTATATCCACCACATCACCTTTCATGGAAACACTGTTGGGACCAGAGGAGTGTGACTAATCCATGGGATAGCTGTTTGTGCTGCTACTACTGCACCCATGACATCAGGATCTAGGTTATTCAGAGTCCAACAATAAAACCTCATTCAGTTTCGCCACGTTGGTGACGCCTTCAATGATGAGTTCAGTTGATCCGCAAATCCCACTCTGAATGCACACGCTCGGATTCTATTACCCGACCCGTTGGGCCTCATCAATTCTTCAGCACACAAAGGACTCCGGTCATACACTCCTGGTCAAGGTCAAGTATTGGCTGTTCTGTTCTACTCACAGACCCCCTTGATGTGGCGTTAGCAATTATGGCACGTCCACAGATGAGACAGGCAGGACAAGCTGGCGAGCCCAGATGGCCTGGTCTCCCCCAGTGGTCTGAGGAATAAGCAATGACCTATGGGAGTTGAAATGTGTTTTAGCCTGCACCCTGCTCTCAACACTTAAAGGAGCTATCAAGCCTGCACCTATCTTGTCTAAAGCCTGTACAGATCAACAAACACTCAGGCAAAACACAGGCTACTGGTAACCTTAAATGTCTTGTTGGACTGAGTTTTACCCTCATCTTACGGTCCAACCCTTCACTTCCATTTAGAGTCAAGCCAAGGTAAGTAAAGATCACTGGCTAAGCTACAGTGAGGCTCTGCTAATAGCATCAGATCTGCTTAGTTGTGGCTGCTTGAATTACTGCCAGGCCTTCTCGAGATGATGGACTGCAGGGCTCCTATCTAATACATCACCCATTAAAGGTTAATGCTAAACTGTTCACTGCAGACTAACCTGTATGTAGCTGCAGTGCGAATGTGCAGACGTACACAAGTGCATGCTCAACAACACACCGACACACGCAGTAAGCTACACTGTCCAAAACACTGATGCATGTGCTCACATACACACTAGTACTCGCGCATTCTCTATTTTTGCACATACTTGTACCAATACCTTTTTTAATAAAATACACACACACATGGACACACCTGGGTCTGTATTGTGGCAGTAGATAACTATCAGGCCTGACAGGTGGTGGGAATGGCTAACCAGCTTTTATGCTTTTATGGGCTGACCTTGGACTGGCTGCAGTCTCAAGAGTGATGCCTTAGTTAATAAAGCCATTGGCTACATAGAGAGACTAAGCCGCCCTTGTCCCTTCAATGGATAGCTAGCTGAGGTAGAGACAAGGGAGGGATGTTCTTTAGTTCTGTTGAATCAGCTATGTGCATGTCGTTCAGGTCAGGAGGAATGCATGTGCTTCTTTGGTTTTCAGCAGGAGAGCATAGACAACAAGGAATACTACTGTTTGGACCGGGGATTTTGTATTCTACCCTTGAGCTGGAGGCTCGTCATTTGAAACGCAGACCTGGAAGTGAAAGTACTTGGTGTCACAACAGGCAGAAGGCAATGGCTGAAGACAGAGGGGGGACAGCAAACAGCCAGTGCAACTTTTTAGCATTCTAACTTTCTCTCTAAAGGTAAGTCAAACCACTGATTTGCCTCAAACAGTTGTCGAGAAGTACTGTCTTGCACACACTGTTAAAATCAATGGCGTAAGGTATTGTATCATGTTTAAATAGAAGACAAGGGCCTGTGTCTCATAGTTAATGATTTAGGATACATTCTAATAGCAATTAGGGGTTAGACTAGACTAAAATTCAATAAGCTTGTGTTACAGCAAAAATAAGTGGGCCAAGGCTGTGGGATAGCAGGCCACTGAAAACAAACGATGCCAGTATTAATGGGGAACCAGTTGAGCGTGTCACTGTGTTATGACAGGGGGAGGGGACAGAGGGTCAACACATGATGTGCACCGCTGCACAAACCCACTCACCATCTCTGTACAAGGCTGTTCTCTGCTTCAAGCCCATGGAACGCTCCATATGGCCATTTCTCTCATGTAAATCCATGCGTTTGGCATCATAGGCATGCACAATGTAAACTACTGGATCAATGAATAAAAACATAAGTGGAACAATTGTGGCTTTAAAGGGAATATTCTAAGAAACATGAGCCTACTTGAAAGGTAAAATCTTAATCCTGGCAACTATATATATTTTGCCTGCCTGAATACAATGGTGGGCCAAGTAACATGGCAAAAATAGGATGAATGTTGTAACTATGCATGCTACAGTGTAATGTTATCTTTGCATGTATCCTCATTGTAAGTATGAATGATTGCTTGAACGTATGGTAGGCTAACGTTAGCTGGGTAACTAAGTATTCATAACACACCTGGCCTATACTGTATATAGCGTTACATTACTAATGTCATTAGGCCTGCGCCTTGAGAAAAGGCTATTTTCGCCAAAGCAAAGCTGGACGATAAACAGGAAAACAAAACAACAATCCAATGGGCTGTTGTTCCACGTAGGAGATGTGAGTAACTGCATAATGTACAATTTGAGGTTGAATGTTTCAGCTACTCCACCCGAATAACGGTATAGCTGGCTACTGTTAGCCATTTTTTCCATGCCTCCCCAACCACTTGGAAAAAATGAGCTGAGCAGCAAAACAGTAGCAGGCTAGCTAGCTAACTAGCATGCCCACAGGAAGATACTGCATCAAAGGCAAACGCATCAACATTTCGTGATATTTCCAAGGTTAATCGATACGTACCCGTAGCCAGCCATACCGCAACAGCTGCAGCGTACATGTTGCACGTGATTCCCGTCAATCTGACATGAAAAAGGCTGTTTTTCTAATCGGCACTGGTTTGACAGCCATAACCAGCATCCCTGTCCAGCATTCCTTCCTCCGCCTCCTTCCTTCACTGGCAGCAGCTCGACTCCTCATTGGCTGAACATCTGGCTGGAAATAGATGGTTGTCACATAAAATGTATAAGAGCATGATCTGAATCAGAATAAGAGCGCCACGCCTTCGACAACTGTTTCTGTGTGATGTTATTCGGGTTTAACAAGGCAACAGAATCTTGATTTTGTCGCAGCTCTGTCAGGCTGGCAGTCTTCCTGCATATCAAACACAAGGAGTGGTTGGCTGAGTGTCTGTCTGCCTCTCTACCTACCTGCCTGTCTACTGTGATCCAGGACAGCATGCACATATTGTAGGTTTTATTATTTCATTGTCATTTACATATAAATAATACATTTTTCATGCACAGGAAAAAAAAAACATCCTTTCAGCTACCATCTCGGCCAAAATGATGCAAAGAACATAAATAGCCTATTTCATTGCTTTTTCATTGCTTGTGTGACTTCTTTATCATGCCCCCATGTAACCCCTGCAGCCTTTGGATCTGGACTTGTAAAAATAGACAGACACGCAGCCAGACCTCCTCCAAACACACAGCCCCCCCCACACACACACAGCCTACATACATGCACACACACGTGCACACAAACCGGGCTTGACCTCATAAGCCCAGCTGTACAGAGGGCAGTGAGAAGTCTAAGAAGTCTGCTAAAATCTGTCCAGGCCCCCTGCGGAGACAGTCCTAGCAGACAGATGGTCATGTTCTGGCCCCTTTGCTCCTAGGGCAAGTCAGCCCTGCTAAGGGGCCACAGAGGCCCTTATTTCACCCCTCCTGCTCCCTTGATGTTAAATACTCCTAAACGCAGATCGGCCCAGCCTCTCGTACAAAACTGAGCACTTTGATCCTGCAGAAAAGCGGCGTAATTGACTGCCCACATAGCGACAGTGGACAATGGCTCTTGTTTGATAAGTGCATGTTTGAAACTGGATTCATGGCTTCCTATCTGGTGATAAACAACATGATGCCATCCGTCCTCTGTGCTCTGCAGTGCGTGGCAGTTCTGTTCTCGCACCCTCCCTTTTATCCCCTTAAGATTATTTTTAGGTTGCTTAGCAACATCTTCAGATGGCTGGTGTTGGGGCTGGGTATAGAGTGAGTGTATCACAACAGCCACTTTAGGCCTACGCATGCACGGAGATGCAGAGTAAGGAAGCTTGGTGTACCCCAGTATTTGGAGCAGCAAGGGGCCTGGGTAACTGCAAAAGCTACTTGGATCAATACTGGTTTGGTTGTGTCTCAATGCCAATATCTGTTTCAGTGCCTTTTGCATTATAAAAGTTCCAATTTACTCTGCAATTGTCTTGAATTTGTTTCTTTTGAGTATTGAGGCAAGATGCTAAATTCTCACTCTCTCATATTTTTCTGGCAGAGGTGGCGGTTTCCCAGCAGTGGGGGCTGTTGCTGAATGAATGTAAGGGACAAACTGTAACTCCTGTATTACAGGGGCTAGACCGCACTCTCTGGCAGGGAACCCAAGCCTAACACTATCTGACTCATTGTAAATTCAGGATAGACACACAACCCCTCCAGACCACTGGGGTAGTAGTAAATAAGAAAGGTAATAAGTAATAGGGGTAAAAACAACAGTGCTGTATGTCTGCTCATCTTAAGAACATGGATGCAAACCACCTCTGTTTCAAGTGCATGGTTGCACAATAGTGTATATGGGGTATATTGATAGATTATACAATACACATCTATACATATGGGATTTATTTGAGAAGAAAGCAAATCAAACAAATTCATAACTCAAGTCATAAAAAGGCCTTCAGTTTTATGCAGCACAAGCACATGTTCAAAAATCTGCTGATTAACATTTTCTACACAGAGAAGCCTTTGATTGCCGATCCACAAGAAATGGTTTTATTTAATATTGGGCATTACATGTTGTTTTTGTCAAACTTGCCATTTTAAACTTTATTTATAATCAAATTTTTTGCTTACCAAGTAGAAACATAGCAACAATAGCACAGATTATATAACATAAATAAATGTAGATCAATTATATAACACATTTGTTGAAATGGTCATATTCATGAAACATGTTGGGATGTTGACAAAGCTCCCTTTCTACTGCTTTATCACATGAAGTCAGTCCCATGCTTTAGGCGGTGTCTGTTGACTCCTCTGTGACCTAGCCAGCCAGAATTTTTATACTCTCTGATCTTCCTTATAATAAGAGTGTTTAAAAATTAATGCCCACAGATTAATTGCAGATGAGACTGCAAACTTTAGAAACCATTCTGTGAATATGAATTTAGTCATGTTTTAGGTCTAGAATGAGGTACAGTGAAGTCCTTGGCACCTGTTTTTATTGATAGCTGTGTGTGTGTGTGTGTGTGTGTGTCCCCTGAGAATATCCTTATATAGCGACTTGTAGTGTGACTGCGGTATTCAATAGTAGGTTTATACAGTATTATACTTAATAGTGACTTTATTGTACAGTACCTAATGATATTTTATATCTCCTATATGATATTGTATATAGTTTGTAGTTTTGCTGTGATATTTGTATAGTGTCCTTCTAAAACTTATCATAATGGCCAATAGTACAATAAAGGCCACTCATCTTAATGACATTAACAACTGTCTATTTAGCTTTTCCAAACATTTGCATACCAAGAAGCCCAAAAAGACACACAGTAAACCACAGACCTCCATTTGATAAGAGTCTGTCCTAAGGTACCCTTCATCTGAGGAGATGTTTGTCCTTAGATCCAAAGGCAAATTACATTACCAGCTATACTACTGTATATAAGGGGTGATAACCAGGCTGGGGGTCTATAATGAAAACAGCCATCCTTCATTCTCTGATTAGGCTAACTTCTAATGAGTGAAATAACAGTGAAATTAAATGATACCTAATTTTACTGGGGGATCCCCTGCAAGGTTTCTTTCCTCAGACCCCACTTTAGGAGCCACTGTTTTAAACATCCTGCACATTCCCCACCCCTCACCCCCACCCCTTTATTGTGAACAATAACAGAACCATGGAAGTTACAGTTACTGTGTGCTGGTATTTATGCCAGACTGCAGCTCGAGCTCGCTGGAACCCCCTCGCGCAGCAGATTATCGGACCGAACCATTGCAGCAGCTAAGGTTTTAACACCTGTCACATGAGGGTTACATTTGCAAATCACCGGGTATCATAACAGCCGAGTATGTTTACTTTACTACATGGCTGAATTATATCGGACGCCGTCGTCCTGGAAATGTGTCCACAGCGCAGCTCTCATTGAGATGGGCTGCCAAATCGCACCGACACCCCCATTGTGCGACTGGCAGCATCACCCACTGCCTGCAATGGCGTTGTAGCGGCTCTAGTATGTCCAAATGTTTCAATAGTGGCGATTCTGTCCGGGACTATTTACCAGCGTGGGATAGAAATGTTATTTTCGCATGGATTTACAGCAAATGCGTTCATATTTTCTTTGAGTTTATCCCCAGGAATACAGTTTATTTATGCCACTCGTCAAACGAAGCCGAAGCCATGAATGTAAGTCAGACTCTTTTGTTTTTGTAACATTGTAGCAACATCGTTGTGGTTGATGGATAACAGTTAGGCTAACTTCTGCTTTTTTTTCTAATTTTAGAAAAAACTCAACGTTGTTTATATTTAGCCCTCTGTCGAAGTCTATCCACGAGGCACTGTGTAAATAAATACATGTTTTACAGTGTCAGAGGGGGGGAAACCTGAGCTGTCATGTTGTGTGCGGTGTGGCTGATGTGCGGCTCTGCCTGTTTGTCCGATCCCATTGACACAATGTTACAGCTCCAGTTTAATCTTTCACCTCTAACTTTATTTCCTCCATGTAACGTCCTCTAAAATAACACGGATGCTCTCAAGTGCAAACGGGTGCATTTTGCAAAAGGATTTATGAGTCCTATCGTTACCAGGGTCCAGCCCAGTGGATAATGAATATTGAACCAGGACATTTAGGTTCCAACCATTGCTGCTGCTGATGCATCCATATACCAGGCTATAGGTTTTTAGCTCAATATAGATTAATGGATTCTCGGTGGCCCAGATGGATATGTTTTACCTCTGCTCTATTTTACCATAACTCATCTCCTCCTATTTGGGATGCATTTCCAAATGGGATTAAAAAATTAATGGCTATAGGTATAGAATATTTTATTGGGCTAGGCTATGCTGTAGTCTACTGACCGGCTCTATCATATATATATATTTTTATACAATGTTGTGACATTTTTTTTAGGCACACATCTGAACTGCAACTCAACTCAATTCATGAAATGTTTTGTATTTTTGTCTGAGGGTTTTATCAACACACATCTGTTGTGGCATTCAACAGTATTCTGTCTGTGCAGTGAACGATTTCACTACCATGTATTGCCTTGTTTGAGAGCTGGCTCCAGTATAATGTCAATGATGGTGCAGAAAGCCATGGGATGGGGCGGTGGTGAAGGGTCACAGAAAACAAACAGCGAGAGAGAGAGAGAGAGAGAGAGACGGACAGAACAGACAGAGAGAGAGAAACAGAGATATTCTATCTAAGAGTTCATGTTTCATTGTGTTTAATAACAATGTTGTGATGCCACAAAGGATTTTGGCATCTCTAAAATAAAATCCTCAATGTTACCTTAACCCTATGGTTCACTACACAGTCATCAATATTTCATACAAATACAGTACAGCACCATACAGTGTAAACATAATGCACATAAAGGGACATGCTTTGCGCTGATGTCTAAGTATTGATTTTAGATGGTAAACAGCACACTACTTGCTGAATAGACACATCATCATCAGAGAGAGCTTTTAGAGTCCAATAGGCTTTCATAACTAGTTCTCTCTCGCTAAGAGCTTTTATGTCATACATCAGCCTCTGATTGCTTTGCCCTTCATGTTTTTGAATGGTGTTATTGGTGGAAAGTGAAAATTGTTATCTCTTTTCAAGCTGTGTAATCATCACTACGATACGATAGTGGCACTTTCAGCCTTCATGATCTCCTGCTTTTCATTTTTTGTAATGAAGTCACTGTTGGAATGTCGAAATATTTATCTCTCTTGAACTGATGTGATCATCGGCATGTTATTGGACAGTGTTTCTGTATCGCTTTATCAGGTGTGGCTATCTTGCTAACATCTCTCTTTATCTCCCTCAGGTGTGAATGGGCCCGAAGGAACTATAACATCAGCTGGATCAGATTAGGCAGCGCTGCAGTAGGTCAAACTAGACACTATACTCCCACGTTCTAATGAGGCCACGGCGATGCTGACGTCCCTTCTGAATCCAAAGACGCCATCATGCTGAAGACGGAGGCCTCGGGGGAGAGGACCACCCTCCGGAGTGCCTCCCCCCACCGCAACGCCTACCGGGCTGAGTTTCAGGCGCTCAAGAGGGCCTTTGACCAGCCTCGGATCGATGGCAATCCCAAGCCCAAAGACCCCGAACGGGTGAAGCAGCCAAGGGGACGCCAGTACGGCAGCCATGTCAGCCGCATCAAGGACATGTTTATGCAGATGGGCACAGAAAGTGCCACAGCGAAGACCAGGGGTCGTGAGGATTCCTCACCACAAAAGATGGTCAAGCCCACCAACTTCATCAACAAGGCAGATGGATCAGTGATCAAGCTCCAGCATTCCTCATCATCTGAGAGGATTGGAGGTGCTGGAGCAAAGTTCTCTGAAACCAGGAAGCTATTTGAGCAGCAGTCACGTGACCAGTCCCAATCGCCAGTCTATCCCCACGGACGCGACAAAAGGGGTTCCCATGAGCACCTAGATGATTGGCGAGGTGCAAGGTCCAATCGAGGCAGTACAGACTCCTTGGACTCGCTTTGCTCCAGAACAGAGGCATCCTCGCCTACTGTTAGTCAGCTCAGTGCCGTTTTTGAAAATGCAGACCACCACAGCCAGGGGGCGCCCTACAGGGGAGTCAGTAGACGGGCCCTATACTCCCCAGACGGGTTCCAACGCCATGGAGGTGATCTCAGCGAGGATGATTCTCGCCACTCTCCGGTTCGTGTGAGCCACCGGAACCGGGTTGGGGGCAAGTTCCCCGCGTCCTCGTCCTCTGAGGACCTCCTGAGCCCCAGTCCTCTGGCAGAGACTGAGGAGCTCCAACTGGTCCCACAAGAGGAAGAACCCCAAGACAAAGCAGACAGGGCTGATGAGGCTGTAGAGGGCGACAGACGGCGCTTGGCCGGGCCCACCACCAATGGAGGCCAGGTCAATGGATCCTGTGAAGAGGAGGATAAACCAGAAAGGAAAGACTCCACTGAGGAACTAGGAGTGTCCAAAGCTTCAAAACCTATAGATGATGCTGTGATTGGTGACCAAGCTTTCGAGGACACCACCCCTGAGCCACTGCCGACCCCGACTGTGGAAAGCCAGGAGGAGGGGGATGATGCTGAGGAAGAGAAGCCCTCTGAATCTCCCAAGGACCAGGTAGAAGAACCCGATGAGGAATACACTGGGCATGAACGGGTGATTTTTAATGCAGACGGGGACGCCTGCTACCAGGGCTGGGGGGAAAGCTGTACAGACCCCGAGGATGACCTCTACGGAGACGATGAGGATATTGTCTACGACCCCGGCTCAGAGCTCACAGAGATCCCTGGTCTTCCAGAAGAACATAAAGAGGACATCCCTCCAAAGAGGAAGATTCGCTTCAGCACTTCACCCATGACAGTAAGTTGGATGGTGTACAAAATTGTTAGCTGCCTAAATTGTCTAAACATGCTGAACACAATCCGACATAAAAGCCTTCATGCAAATCTTATCAAAAGTAGGTTAGAACAACACAGAGCTGATATTGCATTCAAAGCTTCCTTTTTATGGCCTTGTATTTATAGTTACTGTTGAACTACTCATTACAGCTATAGCTTTGTTGTTTTCACATTAATTTGAATGTGATAGTATGATCATAGCATGATGAAATGACATGACTCAAGTAATCCTTATCCTTCTGTGCCCTTGCAAACCCTTTGCAGTACACTTAATATTTTTCTCTAGGATCTTTTGCTATTCCTCTACAGTAGATACCACAGCAGCCAGTCATATATTATAGTTGTTGCTCTCTGATGACAGCAGTTGTAGCTATTTTGCGATGCAGAGCTTGAGGTCACAGCATTGCCCTCTGGGAAATTGACGTGTGCATGAGCAGAACATCTGTGCATGTGTTAGTCATGCTGGTTCTGCACCCACACAATTTTCACACAGGATACTTGGATTGTTTTTCTCAAGTGCTGCTCCATCCTCTCATCACTGGATTTCAAATTATGAAGGTGTTTATGGAAACATTTCGAGAGGATGTGGATGTTTTATATGTTGTTACAATTGCAAATGTCACAAATTGAGCTGAGATGATTGTTTGAATATATATGCCACTGAATCTAGTGTGTCTGTAGTTTGACACGGCTTACAGCATTGTAATCTTGTTCCCTTGTTTTGTCCTCTGTGTTGAGAGATATGGATGGACGTCTGGGTATAGATTACATGCATTTCTTTTCTACTGTCCATCCCTTAGAGTTTTCACAGGGGAGGAAGAGGTAATTACAACACAATGAGGTTTTTACGTATGAAACAAGGTCATTGTTTCTGGTCATAATGCACCCACAATGTCCACACAATTCCCACAGAGTCTGATCTCTCTTGTAACAGGTTAACTCTTCTTTGAGAATTGAAGTGGTATTCAGTAGACAGAAATGTCTAGAGATTACCCAGCTTGATGCTGTTTATTGCATCATCTGCCTTGGAATAACATACTGTGTGAAGCATTTTAAAATTGTTTTCAGTTGTGAGTTATTTGAGGATTGGGAAGATGGATTGGGAAGATTATGGGAAATATTTTTCAGTCTTTATCCTAAAGCTTTTTGAATCAATAAGCTTAACATTTTTAGTGGTAAACAACATGCTTTAGGCTGTTCTATTCCCTTACGAGACTTGTTGAAAAAGGTTTTGCGTGTTATCAGTCAAATGATCTATTATTAGTATTATTGTTGTTATTATTCAGATTGTGGATGTGCTGACGTGCAAGTAATGTGTGTGCTAATGTGTGTGTGTGTGTGTGTGTGTGTACATATATGTGGAGGGAATGTGTAAGTAAGAGTGAAGTGTAAGTATGAAGGATTTCGAGCTAACACAAACATTCCACAGGTTGGGGATCGATCCTATTAGCATGCTGTAATGAACCAGAACAATTAGCCAAGTTATTCTTGAGGAGAAAACGTGACGTTGGCTCACTAATAACCTCTCACTCTCACTGCAATATGTGCATGTGTGTGTCCTTCTCCTCTTCTACTCTCTTAATACACATAAACACATAAACACACGCACACACACATTTCCTTTAAACAAGGATAAGAAGGCTTCAAAAAGAAAGAACCCGTTTTTATATTATCACCATGTTCTTCATATTCTTAGAAGTCAGTGATCATAGCTAATCTCTAATTCCCAGATTATCCGGCTCATATTAAAGATAATATACATTGAGCTACACTTTGAACAATACTTGAATCTTTAAACAATACTGTTTTATTATAATAAAAGATATCGCGCAAAAAAATGTTTTTGACAATGTGACAAATGGGTTTCCTTGAGAGCAATTTTGTGGAAAGTGTCTTCCTAATACTCTCATTATGCAGTGAATATGGGACACAAAGCACAAAGCTTGTTGTCCAATTATAGGTCGAACAGGCAGGGAATATGCTCCTCTTTTTTGTGTCTGTCGTTTGAGGGCTCCAGACTTCTGTTTTCTATGAAAAGGACCGATGCTTGTTTATCATATGGAATATTCAAGAGGGGCAGCGCTGCCCCCCTTCACACACACACACACACACACACAATTAGACATGCACCCCTCCCACCTCTCAAACACACGCCCCTCCTCTCACCACACGAGGAACAAACAGGGTTCTGTCTTTTGTTCGCCTATATACTGAAAGAGACAAAGCAGTTTTCTCAGTCGAGCTAACCCCGCACGAGACCAGCTTGACCCCTGTGGGAGGAGACTGCAAAGAAGACGTTGGAAAAAAAAGAAGCCGCCTTTTAATCTTATACTCAACGTTCCCTCCTCTTCGTGTAATATTTCTTAGTCCTGCCCCTTAAAGCGGATAAATCATTTCAACATCCCAGCTTTGAAAACTTAATTAATTTAGGAATCATCATGGCGGCCACAGGGGAAAGATGCCACACAACCAGCGTTCGGCAACATATTGTAAACACACACGCTTTCTTTTTTTTCTGCAGAGGAACAATTACAGATGATCAGTGAACAATATTTATTCCACACAAAGAAACACATTATTGTCTTTACCTCACTGGTGTTGAGTTTACAAATCTAGTGAATTTAATACAACGCAGACAAGTTACAGACGATGAACGAATTCTTAAAAAATATTTTTAGCAGTGATTATATCCACATCACTCAGCTGTAGGATCCTGACCCAGTGAGAAGTGACAGTAGTGGGCAAGCCTGAGGCTAAGGCAGCCTCCCTTACCAAAGGCGCTGACCTACAGAAAATAATCAGATTCCATGTTCATTCAAGCAACTGGTTTTTATCCTTGGCATTACTACCTCCGGTTTGGTTTCACTCTGAGGCGTAGAGTTACAATTGATGTAGTAGTCTTCTTACAGTTTTGATTCACTGTTGTCATGTTATGATGCTCTGCACCTGATTCTGTTATTGATATGACGTTGAGAATAGGATGTTTGATCTGCAAGTATTGCCCACATCTTCGGTTCCCTTGTCAAGCTCTCTCAGATTTTGTGTCGACTGATCTTTTATGCCTCCGATCCCCAGCCTTGATCGGACATGCGTCCTAAAAAAAATGAAACATCTCACACTCATTGGCGATTGCAGTGTGTTGGGCTTAGGCTTTCTCCCTTTGTGGAACGTCACCCCAGGACTCACAGAAGAAGAAGAAGCCTTCTCCCTCACCAGGCAATCTCCTGTGTCAGTCTGTTCTCGTTTTCTTCCTTTGCTCTCTACGTGAATGGCATTTATATTGTATTTAATGATACATTTTGTGCCTGCAGAGAAATTGCACTTTCCTCAGCTGAGACATTGTGATATCTTAATGGAATTAGGCAGATGTGAGGAGTGAACGGCCATTGAAGTGGCTCTGTAATCACCCCCTCACTCTCCACACTGTCTGTTACCAGATCAAAGAGACTGGGGTTTTGTCCATTGCATTCTGCTGCACCGTTAGTGGAATGCTGAGTAGCATGAATCAGAGCTCAGAACCAAAATCAATATGATAGATGTATGCTGCTACTCATGGTTTTGTAGGCACAAGTTTTTTGTATACTTCTACAAATGGCTTTTGGACTGCTAGATATTTTGATTGTTGTGTTTTTCTTTAGAAGTGATGGTGGTTCTCTTTTATTTTCAGTGGTGCATAACCTGAATCGTCCCTGTTTTGTAAATTGGTAAATATTTGAGTCTTGCTGATTTAGTTCGCTGTAATGACAAAGATGTGAGGTCGACATAAGAGGATATGGGGTCACTTATCTGAATCACTTGGCTAGGACTGATATCATCTTGGTGCTTGCAGATTAGGTCCCGCTATAAGCTTTTGGTTGCAAAAGCAGCACATGCACACTTGTGTGCATTTGCTCTCTGCAGTGTTGCATCTCAGGCTGCAGTACATCAAACCCATTTACAGATACATCTTGTACTTTACTGAAGCATAAAAGAACATAAAGTAAAGACCAAATCGCTGATGCTTAAAACTGAGAAAATTCCACCTAACACCCTCCCTGCACGTCTCCACAGACTTGTCAGGCATTAAGAGACAGATATATCTCTCTGAGAATTGGGAGCTCATGTGGCTGCTCTTAATAAATGACAACAGTGGCTGACAGCTTTTTGCCAGGCTGCAACTACTGGCCTACTCTGCCTATGTGACAGTTTAAATCCGACAATGTTGCTAATGTTTGTTATCTACATCGGTTTTCAACATCTGTGTGCTTCAAATAACATCCTAATCTGGAGCGACACCTAACATTTTGATTCCCAAGCTCAAATGAGATGGCCTCTAGCCAGGAACGTTGCTTTCTGACCGTGTTTTCTGATGGAAAGGATTACTCTACTTTTGGGTAGTCCATCCCTCTGGCTGATAATATATGTGCAACAGCACTACTCAAATTTTGGACCCAATGTTGACATGTATTTTGGCAATGTGATGTGTGACTAGTATTTAGGTCTGCGGCAGCATTGCTACGGCTTAGCCTCCTTCAATATACAGTACTGTAGTGTTGCAGTGGATACCGTTTCCGTTGAAACTCCATTTCATAGATCCATAAGCAATGTTCTCTATCGCAAACATACCGCAGTGTCTATGAAAACACAACTCATAACAAATAGCTACATTGAAAAACTATAGCTAAATGGTACTACGCCACATTATTTTTTACTTTACTTAAGCACCACAGAACTTTCCTAACAACACTTTCTGTTGCTAACTTCCTCAATGATTCCGCTCCTTTTTCCAGTGTTTTCCTTCTGTGTGCTCAGTGAAGCTGGCCGAGAGGCTGTCAACTTCCTAATTATGCAATCTGTGGCTGGGCATAATGGGAGAGAACAGGGTATGATGGGAGAGAGTTTAATGATGAAGCCACTGCACAATGGAGCTGAACCAACACTCTACGACAGCAGCTATATAACAGCTGACATTTTGGTTAGACCAGCAAAAACAGCGGGCTCAGCTCAGTCAGAACGACAGTGGGGTATTTTGGTTAAGCTTCTTTTGGGGCGGCTAAATCTAGGATTCTAGGATGGGGCAGGAATGAAATCTTGACTAACAACTAGGCTCCTCACAAATCATCTGGAAGTGTAGGAAGATGTGTGATGGCTTTATGCATTATTAGGTAGACGTTTGTCACCAAAGGGGTGGCATAAACATTGCTGCTGTGTTTTTATAAATGAAAATTAAACCCCAACCATCATGTGAAATGTCTGTGTTTCTTGTGTAATAGTCAAGCTGTGAACGGAAATGGAAATCCCCATGACACCAAGGATTTTTCCCTTCCTTCTTATCTCTGACAGGAACAACTCCTCCAAACTCCAGCATTGAGCATGTGCGTGTTTGTGCGTGCATGCAGCATAGTCTCTCCATTATTAATGCAGTGGTGTTTTTGTTTGCTTGTTTCGGTGCCACCCGATCCTCCCTGGGGGATGCATTTTTAACGACCCGGGAAAGGCGAGACGGGCCCTGCGGTTTCCGAGGCTGGTCAGTTGCCACACAGTAGACCGTGTCATCAGCCATCGTCCAACCCCCCAATCTGGTCCCCTGCTAATGAAATCATCATTGTGCTGCTAGTTGTTGTTGTGGTAAAAACATTTTTTACAGAACACAGGGTCTTCTACAATGACACAATGTTCTGTGTTTTGCTGAGCCAATGCTGAGGAAAGCTTAGGCTGCTGCACTGTCACCATGTCCTTGTTTACAGTGAGCCAGGAGCATGATTGATCCAAGGTACTTAAAGGTGAACCGGTGAATTTAGCTGAGACTCTGAAACTGACACTGAAATGTCAGTTAATGGAATTATTTCTGTCCTGTCTGATGTGAAGAAATTTCTTAACACATTATCAACCACAGCTTACACATTGTCACCTTTTTGCCACATGCACAATGGACTTTTTGACAGTCCATGCACAGTGGTTATTAGGCTGCATAAAGAAACAATAACAAGATGGAGTGTGGTCCCAAATTCTGCCAAGTCATTGTAGCAGCCTAATGAATTACATAGCATAGCAAGTGGGCATTAAAGAGCCATGCTGCAGTGCTGCAACAAGTCATTGTCAGCAATACCAGTGTTATTCCCAGCGTCTGATTCCACCCTCCCACTCATTGTAAATGACCAAGACATGACATAAAGGAGGGCATTGTTAGCAATCATTGAGTTGCAGTTGTTTACTACTCTCTGTCCCCCTGTTTTGAGCTGGCCCCTTTCTCTCTCTCGCGCGCGCTGTCTCTCTCTCTCTCCCTCCCTCTCACTCTCACCGTCTCTCCCTCTGGTTGGCCCATGGCTTGGTTTGCTGGCGGGAGTCATGGCACCCATTGGTATTGTGCCATAAACAGCGGATTGAAATGCATTCTTGGGAACGATAAGCAGTCTGTGGAGACAGCAATTAAAAAATAAAAGTTAAGCTAAACTTAGTTTACTCATTTGCTAAGAAAACACAATGCTGAAATCGAATAGTCATTACTTGGAAGCTAGCATATCCTGGCAATGTGTTTTTTTTAAAAGATGTCTTCTTGTATGAATAGTGTGTGTATGTACTTGTATGCAGATGGCATACACATCCTGCATCTGAAGTAAAAAAAATAAAAAAGAATGCTGACTCATTTGATTGTGGCAAGTCCCCGGCATGCCAAAGGTCAATGTCACTTCCTCAGACGCGGGGTGTTGTCTGTCAAGATGATTGAGAAAGTTTGGCCTGGCACTGTGCTGCACATCTCAGTATCTCTCATATCTTTACGTAACTATATAGCCTGATCTGTCTGTCTGCTTCTCTCTTTCTCTCCTTCTCACTCTCTTTTTTCCCCCATCTCCTTCTGTTCATATCTGTCAGTCTTTTTTGCAAGACACAATTTCATTTCCATCATCAGCAACCGTCTCATCCCCTCGGCACCCAAACACTCTCCTCAGCACCTGTCAGCTCTCCAGCATGGTGTTGTGTGTGTGGGTGCGTGGCCACAGGTAGATGTAATGGAATGTAAATGTGCTGAGCTGTCGCCGCAAAGCAGACTGCCTCTGTGTGTGTGTGTGTGTGTGTGTGTGTGTGACCGTGTGTGTGTGTGTGTGTGCCAGTCTGTAGTTAATCCACTGCAGGGTTTGCTGGGCTTGTGCCACAGTGGTAGGAACCTTTCTCCTGGGTTTCCAGCCTCTCTCTGCCCTGGGCAGCGTCCACTGTCTGGAAGGCACAGGGCGGACGCTGGCACTG
This sequence comes from Centroberyx affinis, assembly GCF_046629955.1. Taxonomy (NCBI): domain Eukaryota; kingdom Metazoa; phylum Chordata; class Actinopteri; order Beryciformes; family Berycidae; genus Centroberyx; species Centroberyx affinis. Next base: position 18,360 of record NW_027278719.1, on the reverse strand, counting down.
GCAGACCGACGGCCCGGTTTAATACCATCAGAGGCGGTTGGCCGGGCACGGGCACCATGCCGTGACATCTTGGGCAGGGACTCAAACAGCCCTGGAGCAAGCTCACCCCCCCCCCTACACACACACACACCGCTACTCTCTTTTCCTTTTCCTTTTTTCCCCCCACTTTCTTTTCTTTATTTCTCTCTCATTGCCTGTTTCACTCTTCAATAGCTCCACTGTCTACCGTTGCTCTAACTCATGAATCATGTGAGTCACCCTGTTTCTCTTGGTGGCTACCGCCTGCCATCCTCTGCTCATTCCGCTCTCCCTTTTCATTTACTTCTTCTTCCATTTTCTCATCATCTCCTCCTCCCTCCCCCCTTGTCCCCTTCTCTTCTATCCCCTCTTCTGTCCTTTCCTTTGTCTGTCCCTCACGCCCAGTGTCCCTCCCTCCTTCTATTGCTGCCTCCTCTTCCCCTCCCCCTCAAAATGTTCCTTTTTTACCTTTTCCCTTCCTTTTACCCTCCAGTCTTTCCCTCCCATATTCTGTTGCCCCTCCCTCCCCCTTACCCTCCCTGTGGTTTAGCAGGCCCTCGGCTAATCCCAGCTCCTCTGTCCCGGAGAGGAACCAGACAGACAGACAGACAGACAGACAGACAGACAGTTAGACAGACATGATTTGGCTGAGGTGCTGTCAGCCAGCAGTGTAGCCAGCAAGATGAATACTGATTCAGCGCAGCAGTCTGGCACACACACATGTACAGACACGTACATATTGTGTTATCACTCACATACCTGATGTGCATTTTCTGCATATGTGTATCCACATTCAAACACACATACAGAGAGAAAGAGAGAGAGAGGCAGTCATACTGAGAAGGGAGGCTCAGCTTTATTGAAGTCAGTGGCTGAGGGCGTCCAGGCATCCGCAGTAGCACAGCGGCATCCACAGATTAAAACTGCATTTCAGGAGTTTCTCCACGTTAAACCACTCTCTCCCCACCCTCTGCCAGGCTCGGAGATAACAAGACTGCCAGGCTGTGGACACCCAAGCAGAACTACTGTATGCCCTTAAGTGCCAACAGCCAGTGGCTCCATTCTAACAGTTTTGATGGCTGGCAAAACACAAAAATGTGTGTGTACGTGCGTGTGTGTGTGTGTGGTGTCATTGGCATCGATCAGAGCGCTCCATGGATGAGGGATGGATATCAGCAGAGGAAGAGCAGGAGGACTGGCTGATAGAGCGAAGGATTATAAAAAGAGGTATGGAGAGGGAGAGGAGGGGAAGTCATTATCAGCCTTGACATTTTTCCAGCTTGTACATCAGATCTCGGAGAAATGGGTATGTGTGTGTGTTCTTGTGTGTGTGGGGGGTTATATAGCAATGAAATCAAAGCAAAATCAAAAGCAAAAGAGTGAAGGAATTCACCTGGCTTCTGTTGTGAAGTTGTGATTCCTTCTGGAAAATGGAAGTGCACTGCTGTCATGTAAACCAGGCACAGAAACATTAATTTTAGAGTTTGATTCTTTTTATTAAAATTGAATAGTTACATGTGCTCAGCAAGTTTCATGAATGCTACAGCCCACTGAACTAATTCAACCCCCACTGTATGATTTCAAATACATGTGGCCATCCATCTGAAAATAAGGCTGTTTGTTTTTTTAAATCCTAAAAAGCTGACTTTTTGGAGGTACACAGTTTTTCAGTCGAAAGTAGCGTTAAGCTTGAAAGTTTTAGAAACTCCAGGCAGTGCAGAGGAATATATTTACATGTAAATGGTTGTGGTTAATCCTGCAAAAGACTATTCCAATTCAATTCCAGAGGGGCAACACATGCCGAGGCAGGCCATTATACTCCATTTTAATTCCATTTTTAATGGTTGTCTTTGTGTGCTGGCTCTTCAATAAAAATGGAATTACAGTTGAGCATAATAATGACCTGCCTCAGCATACTGTGCTTGAAAGTAGAACATTTTAGTTGTTTACCGGTTTGACTTGATGAGGATATGGATTTCACACAGTTATCAAAGCAGATAAGGATCGAATGCTATGACACTATGAGACTGACATTGCTATGTCCATGGATCAGTTTATTGGGTTACATGGGTCATCATATTGATGTGTGTAATATTACATTTATGGGAGCTGTTGAGTTTTGTAGGCCTATCTCTTGAGTCTGTCTTGGTCCTTAAATGCAGACAGTGTTGAGCTGTTTCAAATCTACAAGTTTTGAACCATACTGTGGTTCCAAATTGTCCCTCCTATGACTACCTGAAATAGAATAAATTCCAGCAACACTTGCAGTACTGAGAACAAATATTTACTAGTAAAACCAACGTGTTTCGGCATGTGGCTTTCATCAGGATTTATGAAAAGTATGATTTCATGATGTCATAGCCTTTCTCGGAACAACCTGCTCCTGAAAACTTGTCTGGGAAAAGCAGACATGGTTGGTATATAGCCCATAACATTTTTTAGTGTCTTTTTATCCATATTGTCACAGTTTGAGTACAGTGACTGTCCATGAGTGGCCAGTGGTGGCCATAACTGTCAGCTCCCCAGCTGTCAGTGTTATGGCTGCCAACAGCAGGCCTGGTGCTGTAGCTCTCTGGCCATGTTTCGGCTCCCTATAGTAATACAAGCAGCCCAGGCAGTAATCTACCACACTGCCAAGGTTAAACACAGTCACATGCCATGCTGTACCTTCTATCTCACATTCTCTCTATCTCTCTATCTCTTCCTCTCTCTCTAACTCTCTTATCTCTCTGTCTCGCTGCTCTCTCAATTCAATTTCAAAATGTGTTTTATTGGCATGGTAAAATGCATTCACGTTGCCAAAACATGAAGAAGACAATATAGGTGAATAACTTATCTAAGGAGACGGATGTGAACATTATGCACAACTCATAGTAAACCTGAATTAACAGCTGACTGAAAGGGACTTCAGTTCAATAAATCTTAGTCTCCAGTAGTGGTCCTTTAGATCTTAGCAAGCTGTTTTTAATTTTGCTGCTGTTATACCTCATTTTTAGCATGGTATGGTCATTTCTGGGTTATGGTCTTGCTTTGGAATTCTTGATATATCTGGGTTATCTTTGGCAAGGAATTTTCTCTTAAATGATATTACTTGTAATTGCGTTTCCACCCCATTTAGCGGACAGAATGAACATAGTCTGTCCTTCCTGGGAAGCCAGGTTTGTCTGTGGTGGTCAGATAATCTGTCAGTGTGTAGTTTCTGCTTAGGGCCAGATAGCACTCCAATTTACTTTGTCTGTGGGTAGATTCATTCCAATAGGTGATGCAGTCTCTCTCTCTCTGTCTCTACATACACACACTGTTGCTGTTCTTCCTATTTCCCTTGTGCATGCTCTTTCATTTTTCTTGCTGTCCCTCTCTCTTCCTTGCTCCTGCTTTCTTGTTCATCTGTCTCTTTTTCAGTCTCTCTGTCTCTCTGATGTTTTTGAACTCCATCTCCTGCCCTTTTCTTATCTCTCCATCACTGCGCCTCCTCCATCTCTTCTCCACTTGCCCTCTCTCTCACCTCCTCCCTCGCTGCCCTCATCTCTCCTCATCTCTCTCTCTCTCTCTCTCTCTCTCCCTCTCTCTCTCTCTCTGTCTATGTCAAGCTCCTGGCCACATGCTAATGTGTTTGTAGATAGCACATAGTGACGGAGAGAAGCCATTAGACTGTGTAGTGGCTGCCAATAGTAGCGTCCAGGACGTCCGGGACAGTGCGAGTGCTGCTGTTAGCATTCGTCAGCAGTGTGTATTTGTGCCTGGGCTTGTATGTGGGGGGTTGTGTGTGTGTGTGTGTGTGTGTGTGTGTGTGTGTGTGTGTGTGTGTGGGGGTGTGGGGGTGTGGGCATGTTTGTGTGTGTGGTGTCAGGCTGTCGTTAATCTACTGTTGGGTCTGCTGCGTGTGTGTTTGCTTTTATCTTGCTGAAATGCTACGTACTACAGTATGTATATGAGTGGTGTGTGTGCATGTATGTGCATGCGTTTGTGTGTGTGTGCATGTGAGTGTTAATAATGCAGGGCTGTTGATCACACTGAATGATTGATGACACAGAGGTCATGGATAGAACACACACACACACACACACACACACAGAAGAATAGAGCATAGCAGCGTCACGCTATAGTATTAATGTGCCCATGCTGCGTGAACAACTAGCAATACACTCTCTTTGAAACAGAGCACCGTTTACAATCCCTTATTTATTTCCTCGGGTCTTTATTATGTGGTCACTGATCAGTCAATCCCACACCACATGCTAGTACAACATGAAACACTTGTGTAGAAAGAATTGTGCAATTTTGTGCAGTTAAAACCACAAATCTCTCTACCGGCGTTTTTCCAGATTTTTTTATGATTTGAACTCGTTTTGGCTCATTATCATTATCTTCCAATGCTCCAAACATGTTGAAATATTGATAAGTTACGCCCACTGCCTCATCGCGCACAAGCATTGTGTTCATCATGATGACCTTGGATTGGTGAGACCTCTTTCCATTTGTGCACACATACATTTTTGAGTGAGCTGCAACCAGTGTGGGGTAGAGGCCAACTGACTAACATAGATCTGGCTTTAGTTAATACATGTCATGTGATGTGCTACTTTATTGATCCCCGTAGGGACATTTTTTTCCCTTTTCTCCTCTCCCGGGAGGTCAGAGCATCTGGGAGCTGGTAGGGATTCAGTGTCTTGCTCAAAGACACTTCAGCAGGCCGTTTGCTTGCTGACACACGGTCTTGAAAGCCACGTTGCCTGTCTAGCATTAGAAGTACAATTCTATGGTATTGAGATGTCATCTGTGTCCTTATTGCAGCGAGTGACTGCTTACTCTCCTCATCTAGCACTGATGAATGTGATCTTCACAGATGAGTAGCAGGAAGCATTGTGAATAACACGAAGCATGATAATGATTGACGTCATTAAGCCAAATGTGTGATATCTCTCTCCTGAAATCCTTGGTTATAGGGGACGTAATGATGCTAACGCCGCCATGTGGCAAATGTCACTTGTTTGTCATGCAAAAAAATGATGGCTATTAATAACAACAGCTGCGGTCGGTAGGGGGTGTGCAGGTGTGTGTATGTCTGTGTCTGCGAGAAACAGACTGAGAGAGAGACAGACAGCTGGGGCGATGCTAGTGTCATGCAGTGTCACGCAGGAATGCTTTATGCGCTTGCCGGTGTGTTTACGCGTGCGCATAAACGTACGCACGTTATGCGGGCCCGTGCAACCCCGTGCATCGGACACGTATGCAGCACCAGCCTCCAGCGTTCTGCAGAACGCCGCACAAGAGACGTGACAAGAGCGTGCACGTAGGAATCGGCTCGTGCGCGGCTGCCTCCCCACCCTCCGCTCGCTCCCCCGGTGCAGCGAGCGGTGAGAGCGGTCGGCTTTGATGAGATGTGAAGTGACGGCTGACTCTTGCAGTAGATGAGCGGTTCCTACGAGGGGCCCGTCCCACGCAGCCATATCAGGGGAGGCGCTAGGCAGCCCCCCCCCCCACCACCACACTGACCTTATGTTTCTCTACATTACGTTGTTGGTTAGTGGGATGTATGGTGCAATGATTTGTGGCAGCCTTTTGGCCTTCTAAAAACAGCCGTTTACCCCGGTGTTGTGAGCTCTAGTCATTGTGTGGATTGTGCTTACAAGAAAATGTAGTCTTTCCCATCAACTGGTTGGTCACATAAAAGCCCTTCCCCATTATTCATATTCTCAAGCTTGCACTGTACTTTACCACCATTACTCATCCAGAAGAGCCACTGGTGTTTGCTTGAAAGACTGCAGGTGTCCTGTCCTCTTTTTGTGAGTTGTAATTGTTGCCAGGTTTAGCTTTCTGAACAAAAATCTTTGTTAGGCACCACACTCTCTCTCTCCTTTAGAAAATGTCAGGAAACATCCAAAATCATACTGCTGTGATCATGGAACCCTAGCCCTTACCGTTTTCTATCTCAGTTTTTTGACCTAACTTCTTGTGCTTCCTCTCCAGGTGTTCAACACCTACTCCAATGAGGACTATGACCGTCGTAATGAGGAGGTGGATCCTGTGGCCTCCTCAGCAGAGTACGAGCTGGAGAAGAGGGTGGAAAAGCTGGAGCTCTTCCCTGTGGAACTGGAGAAAGGTGGGGAGGAAAATATAAGAACATGCCTCAGTAGATATAGAACCACCTGCATATGGGATCTGCCCTTTTTTATGAAATATTTGAGCATTCTTTGTGTTTGTGTTTTCTTCTTTCTTTCTTCCTTCCTTCTGACCTTCTTTTAGCCATCAGTTCAAAATGTTTTAAAAGTTTTGATGTCTGGCTATGATAGGATGGTAAAATTATGTGGATGGTGACACTACTAACCATTCATTTTAAGGCTGGCTTTCTTGAAGATCCCTAAGAAGGCGATTTTTGCTGCTTTTCAACACCCTGTTGCTATGCAGCAATTCACGGCAAATCTCCTTAGATTATGTTGAAAGGCATGGATGCTAGCACACAGTTTGCAGTTCTACTTCCCCATGAGCTTCAAGGAGCCGATATTTAGCCTCCCCCACTTATCTTGTCCTGTTGAGAAGGTTTTTCCACTTAGAAGTCCAGTATTTCCGAGGACCTAAAATAGAATGACTTTACATTGTACTGTTTCACCATCCACTCCCTTGTTATGTAACACTAGAACGACTTGTGAATGATTAATGCAGGATGGAGAGAGGCGAATTCTACACTGGAAGGGAATTTCCCACCCACCGCATGTTTCCTATTTCTGTGCAGCCCGGCTGTGCGGTTAGTAAATCGGTCTCTGCCCCCTCCCCATTAATAAATCAATTGTTCTGCTATCTATTTGTCTGACCGTATCCGTCCATCCATTTATCCACGTGTCCCTCGCTCCACCCGACTTTACTTTCCCCGAGAGCCATTTTGGGTTGGGTGCTGTTGTATTGATTGGATCCCATTCAGAGCGTACAGGCAAGCAAGCAAATGGAGGCCCTTAACCTTGCACATAGAATATAAGTACTCAGTCACACACATGCATCATTTACAACTATGTAAAGGCACACACACTCACACACACACTTGTCTGACTGTGTGTCCTGTGTGTTTCCAGATGAGGACGGCTTGGGTATCAGTATCATAGGGATGGGGGTGGGGGCTGACGCCGGCCTGGAGAAACTGGGCATCTTCGTCAAGACCGTCATCGAGGGCGGAGCCGCCGAGAGAGACGCCAGGTGAGAGCTTCTGTCTTATTGGATATCAGACATATTGCTGCGTGATAACTCAGTCTAGGGACACACGAGAGCAAGATGAGAGTGTGTGCAATTTGACACCTGCAGGCGCAAAGATGCACTTATCACTCATTGTACAAGTATGCACACACCAAGTAATCTCTCTCTCTCTCTCTCTCTCTCTCTCACACACACACACAGGTTCACTCACACCCTGTCCTTGTCAGATTTAGCAGCAGGGGTTAGGATTAGATCAACAGGGAGAGGCACAGCCTGGAACATAAAAGGAAGACTCACACAGGACAGGGTGCTTGTGTGTGTGCGTGCGTGCGTGTGTGAGATAGAGACTCTGTATGTTTTGTATCTGTGTCAGATTGCAAGTGCGTGTGTACAGTAAATGAGAGAGATGGCTTTGTGTATGCCTCCATATTTCTGTCTCTCTCCTTGTCTCTGGCTGTGTGTGTGTGTGTGTGTTTGTCTACGCGTGTGTTGGTGTAGGTGAGGGAGAGAGCATGTGTATGTGTGCGCGCTCGTGTGTGTGTGTGTGTGTGTGCATTGTAAAGCACGAACAACGCAGTGTAAGCACTCAGCCAAGGGTAGAGGAGGCGATGACAGCTCCCCGGCAGGCAAGCTTTGGTTAGCTGCCTCCGAACCGTCAGCTTCTACCTATTTTCCGTGGTCGCTCTCTCTGTCTGTCTGTGTAGCTCAGGTTCCCCCATAAACAGATTAAAAAAGCGATAAGTAGTTCTACTCAGTGCAGCGTTGTTCAGAGAGCTCTCTGTACGCACGGGGAACCTTAATGCACTGGAGTTGTTTCCGGTGGGAGTGTTTTTTTTTAATGCTGCAGCTCTCATACAGTAGATTACGGAAACAGGATCTTCCTCCGTTGTAAATCTGCAACTCCTCTTAATGGATTTCACAGTGAACCTCGTCCACTTCATGAGAGGAATGAACTCCAAATGTCAAGACTCGAGATATTAGTGTCGTGATAGTAATAAATATTGGGTAACTCATGCACGTTTATTCGCCCTCTGAGCACTATCTCACTCACACACACACACACACACACACACACACACACACACACACACAGGCGGTGAAGGGGAGGTGTAGCTAGCCAGAATGTAATTTCCCTCCGTCATTACCTCTCTGGCTATAGGGCTCTCTCTCTATCTTGCTGAGTCAGCCATAATGGTCTGCCACACACGCACACATAGGCAGACAGATAGATAAGATGGGCTTGGCTTTGGCTCATTGTTATGTCTGGTGCGGGTGTGTGTGACCGTGTGTGTGTGTGTGTGTGTGTGTGTGTGTGTGTGTGTGTGTGTGACTGTGTGTGTGAGTGTTTCCGGGGTGGGGTGGGGAGGGGAGGGGTGAGGGGTGAAGGTTGTCGGGGGGTCGTAGACGGTTGTGTGTGTCTGTGTGTGTGTGTGGAGGGAGGGGAGTGGGGGGGGGGGGGTTGCAGGTCACATGCAGTATCATCTTCATCTGTGTCCATTTGTGTTTTTCTCGGCCTCGGTAACACAGAGCAAGATTAAGACGTAGCTGGAGAGTCGGAGCCTGTGAAGGTCAGGGAGCGATTGAGCCGCTGCCAGTTCTGATAGACAGACAACCAGCTCGCTCTCTGTCTACCTGTCAGACCGATGCGTCTCTATATGTCCACATGACAGCTGCAGTTGATGTGCTGGATGTGGAGGGGCAGATTGAGTCCCGCTGTGCAGCTGCTGTGTGTTGTGGCGGTGCGGTGACAGGCTCCGGGTGGCTCAAAGGACACCGGGTACTGGGGCTGCGGATGTAGCCATCAGAAACCAGTACTTGATTTTGCAATAAAAATGGGGGAATTGGTAAAAACTTCAAGTCAAGGAAAAATGGTGCTCAAGTCACACTTGAAATGGGATTTTTATAGCTACCTCCCATTAAGAAATCATCAGTCGTATACAGTATAACCACTTCCTGTGGTAATACGCATAGGCCTCCTGCATATCCCAGAAACTACTGGAAATAATTAGTTTCTCATCCTTTTTTACTTTCTGAGCAGAAAAGAAAACATGGGCTCAAAGATACAACAAAAGAAAATATGATGCTTGGACTCCAGTCTTAATAAACATAAGAGTCTTAATAAACAATTCAGCATCAGCACAGTAAGCACCAAATAAAATCAGTCCATTTGAATATGTTTCATCATTATAAAACTGTATAGTTTCAGGTGAAATGTGTGTGTGAGGTAGACTTTGTGTTCTTCTGACTAACAGCGTGAAAAAAACAAAGGTTCAGGATAAATGGAGGCTATAATAGTGCAGGTTAAGTGAAAACAAACTGCACTCAACTTCTTATACCTGTAGGAGAGAATAAAACTCTTATGGAACAATAACTCATTATCCTCTGAATCATCCTCCATCTCCCCTCTCTCCAATGCAGAGTTGTTGGTTGTGGTATAAAAAGACCAGGTACACAAAGTTTGTCTATGTATGGTTTGATTGGACCATTTTATATGGAAAGATGTGTGGTAACTGCCAAAAATTATAAGTGGTTTGTCGTCATGCTGAAAAACTGTGGTAGTTTTGCTAGTAAATATCGCAGGGATTGGTTGGTTGGTCATTATCGTGATTGTAAAATCCTGCAGAGACTGGTAGAAATCCCAAGCTTTTCTTTCTCACTGCTCTACTGCTGCACTGTTCCTCCACCGGCAAGAGGAATTACTTGGAAAGATCCTGCAGCACTAATGCGGGATAGATGCGGGACTTCTACCATGGAGACCAAAGTAATTGGTCGTAGAAGGGAAATGACTTCTGCTTTGAGCTGAAGAGGCTCATAATATGCCTTCAAGCACTGAAATACTAAAACCATATCCCGGTTTGCTGCAAAATAATGATAGCTTAGTTTTGTTTTATTCATATGTAGAAAGAATTATTCCAAAACCCAGATTCAAAATTTGTCTGATTTTTATGCAGATTTTAAGGTGGATTTAAGCTGTTTGATTTAATTTAATCCAAATAGCAAGGAGTTCTATTTTAAGTGATAGATTCACAGTTCTCCTGTCGTAAGTAGTGGTTCATCAGCGGCTTAATTTCAGGTCAGGGACTCAGATGACCTCACATCCTGTCCAGAGCGGAGCAGAGATCCTGGCTGTGTTGATAGGCCGGGGGCAATAGGCTAGCTACGCTTTGTGTCCTCGTTAGCCCTCCTAGTTTGTTTTGAGCCTTATCTCTTCTGTCTCTTGGTTAGGCAATAGTCTAGCGCCATCATAATGGAAATTTGTGACCGCAAGATAGTCTGCCACTGTTGTAATTTTGAGAATAATGCGAATAATACGCATGATAGGCTGGTTCATTTGTCGCTTGCACCTCTCGCAGTGGTTTTCTCGCATCAGAGCCATGAATAGTTAGAAAATGTCTGAGAATATTCTCACACACTCTAAAACATGTTTTTTGCATTGCTGAAGTTTTATTTTTGTAGAATACAAAGAATACACAAGCAGTACATTAGGCATGAGCTGCAATATCAGTCACACACCATATAATATAACACACAAGAAAGAAAGAAAGAAAGAAAGAAAGAAAGAAAGAAAGAAAGATTTTCCTCCATTAGATAGTTTAGTGTTTGTTTGGGTTGATTAACAGATTTTGGAACATTTCACTCCAAAACGATCCATCCTTTGAAAAAATTCCTGACAATCTCCTCACAACATTATTGCTGGCATGAAATTAAAACTCAATATGACAAATTGTTGATGATATTAGAGAAGAGTTTTGTGTTCTGCAGATCTTTGTACTAAGTGTTTTGAATGATGCCCTTCGTCTGTCTGTGTGTCAGGATCAAGGTGAACGACCAGATTGTGGAGGTGGATGGGACCAGTCTGGTGGGCGTCACCCAGAGCTTTGCTGCCTCCGTCCTCAGGAACACATCAGGAGTGGTCCGGTAAGGTCACACACACTCACACACACACACACACACACACACACACACACACACACACACTACAAAAAAATTCCACAACAAATTGTTTTGTCTCATATTTAGTCTTAAGATCTTATTTTTCTTAAACCAAGCAAAATAATTCATCGGGGTGACATAATTCCACTTGTTTCCAATGCAGTTTTAGTTGTTTTAGCTGTTTTTTTTTTACAAGAGTCAATATCCTGAAAAACGAGACAGAATAAGGCGGATCACTCCATTAAAATCAAGAAAGTGACACCTGATTCGAGAAAATTCCCAAAATGAGGTGACTTGCATTGGATGCAAATGAAATTATCCGACCACTAGCAGATTTGTTTATCACTTGTTTTAAGAAAAATAAGATTTTAGGGCTCAACGCTGGATTAAATGATATTTTTGCGTTGCATACACTAAATCACTTGCACATGTTTTCATCAAGTGAGAAAGATATTTGGATTGCCACAAGATTATAGGAAAGTATGTCAAGCGGCTATCAGCCCAAAAGGCAGACTACGGTCATAAAGTTTCAGACAGAATTACTCTCCATGATAGACTGAAGCCACTGAAAAACCTCCTTTACACACAAGAATGATCAGTGAGCAGCAGAAGAAAAAGGACAGTCCTCACTATTTTAGCTGCTGCTGTCCTCATGTATGGAATAATACTTGCTTGAGCAGCTGCATAAAGAGGCCGCGCCGAGCTGCAGCAGAGAGCCAGCATGATCTGGCAGAGCCTTTAGCTTCATTACCATACTGTATCTGAAATGAGTGAAGATACGGGGGCAGAGTACGGTTGCGACCAAAAGGCTCGTGTGTGTTTGTGTGCATTCGGCAGGGGCCCTCTCAAAGCAGAGCGGTGGGGAGGCGGACAATGGACAGACACAGTGTGGCAGGAAGGCTTCGATTCGGAAAGCCAACGCTACGCTGTGCGACTCTGTGGGCTCGCCATCTTTCACGTTCAGTTGTTTCTTGCTCTTTTCTTTCTTTTTTGGTAGCGTATAGAGTTGACTTTCTTTCTGGCCAGCGCTCCACTCAGCGCTCCCTCTTTTCCCAGCTATTGTGCACCCCTCCCACCCGTCTGAGTCCTCTGTTTACTCTTCCTCTATTCTATTCTTCTCCCTGTGTCTCTCTCACCTCTTAACATTTCTGTTTAGCCTTTTATTGTTTCTCCTGCTACTATCCGACCATCCCCTTGTTTCTGCTTTATTATCCATTCATCATATTCCTTCCACATCTATCCGTCCATGCGCCCGCCCTCTACAGAGTGGTGAGACCGCCGTTATACTGCTATTAAATAATCCAAAGGGCACAGTGTGCTTTTTAACCCTGAAACCTACTGAGCGCTGCCACAGCCAGAATGACAGATGGCGTTGTGAAGAACATCTATCGATCCTGTTCCGGCCAGCACATTCTCTCTGGGACTCAGACGCTTGATCCGAGCTGTGGAAAGATAGATGTGTGAGTGAGTGTGTGTGTGTGTGTGTGTGTGTGTGAGATGTGTGTGGTGAGTACAGTGCTCGGGGGGGAAAGCCTGTGGCTGAAGAGAGATATGTCCGACAGTATCAGAACAGACTGTTGGCTGGACAGATGCTGTTTGTTGAGCTAATATTGACAGTAGGGGTTTTCCACATAGCAGGATGTGGCTATATATGCTAGGCAGCCTCATCTATCTATCTATCTATCTGTCTATCTATATATCTATCTATCTATCTATCTATCTGATGCAGAATATGGCCGTTGACCGCTGACCATGTTTCAGCAAGTTGTCATAGCTGTTGCTCCTTACTATTCAGAGCGCTCCCTCTCATAGAGTCACCAAACCCTTTTCGCTCCTCTCTCCCTTTCTTCTTCTTCTTCTTCTCATTTTACATTTCTATCTCCCTCTATCATGTCTCACGCTCTCGCTCCTCCTCCTCCTCGTTCTTCCCGGTAAATCCCTCTCTCTCTCTCTCTCTCTTGTCTGATCACTAGAGGTTTTACGGCCGGCTGTCCTAGATTTGCCATTTCAGCTATATTTAACCCTGAGTTCCAACAGCAAATCATCCAGGTCCGTATTCAGCCTAGTCAGAGCTCGGCCCCTCCCTTCTCCTGCTGTAAAAACCACAATGTTTTAGAGGCCCTGTCACATAGATCACCTGGAGGGAAGCACAAGAGGAAAATGCATTTCTTAATATCACATCGAGCATAGAAACAAAATGGGATGCCTAACTTGGTAAATGGTTGAACGTTGTTGCTGAATTTACAACTAACGTGACACCCAACATGACTTGATGCAACTGTTTAGGCTACAAACATTATATGAATACACTCAAATGAATGGTGTGAGGTGCATTAATACAGTGTACAGTATAGTCACATCTAATATAAAGATTTCTAAAGATTTAACACTAGAAAGGCCAAGCTGCCGTCAGTCGACCGCTGTAGTGAAATTTTAGCATTGAAAGTTTTCAAAATGTCCCTCCGCGACTTTTCCAAGACCCGCTTTCTGTACAAACCAGTGCTGTTAGATTTTCAGAATAACACAAGGAAATACTACTATAATACTTGTTGGCCTTCTATTCGACCCCCAAAATCCACTGGCCTTTCTAGTGTTAATATGAAATGAGACATCTCTGTTTGACCTAAAATATAATAGACAGCACATCTCCACCTCGGTCGACTAGCCATATCCGTTGTGCGTGAACCTGTGCTGACATCCTCAATAACCTGTCAACTCAGCACTACCTAATGGAGCAGACGCACTTCCTATACCACTTCTAAATTCGTCACTTTCTTCGTACTTGATCTCTCTTTTGCGCACATCAAGCGGCAAAGAGTAGTTTAGCGCCTCGGGGTTCCTTCAAGTTCCTCCGCCGTATATTTAACACCAGTCATTTCTGCATTAATCGGAGTAATCAAGTTGACCGGCAGTGAGGGTTTCTGCGGTTGGAAATGAAGCAGCGCTGCGTGTGGCGGCCCCAGAACAGCGGGAGGCAGGGAGGGAACAAGACAGGCTCCCCATGCGTGAGCAGAAAGGCTGTTTCCAGGTCAGCTGCTCCTCAGACCTCCCTGCTGTCCGATGGATAGTTGCAGTACAGTAGTTAGCTTAGCCAGGTCTCTCTCTCTCTCTCTCTCTCTCTGCCCTCAGTTGTTCCTTCACATGTAGATCAAAGACGCCTCTCTGCTGGAGCGGAAGGCATTTTCTACATCGCCTTCAGAAATATCTGAAAGAGCTCTCGGGAGCTGAATTCACTTGATTAGGCCCTCTCTGAAATCCTCCCTCTCTCTCTCTTTATCTATCTCTCTGTCTGTCTCTCACTCTCTCAGAGACACACACATACACACACACACACACACACAGTTAGAGGGCTCCCGCTGGGTTGGAGACAGATTTCCTGGAATAGGTCAGAGAAATTCTTATTTATCGTGGCTTGTTTTGTCGGCGTTATGAGGAGAGTAAATTGGAGATGATGTTATGAATTTTCCTCTGGATAGCAGTGCCATTATTTGTTGTAAAGTTATAAGGTTTGGGAATTGGGTTTAATAGGGCATGACTTTGTTATCTTTTGCCATCGTTTTCTGTAGGTAGAGGCATGGAAAGAGTAACACGTCATATTGTCTTGTTTTTTTATTTATGATCATGGGAACTATCAGCCCTTGATTCTAGGATGACACCTCTCTCTCTCTCTCTTTTTCTCTCTCAGACACACGCACAACTTGCAGGGATGCAGATTGATTTTTTTGGATGAAACACATTTCAAGGAAATGATTACTTTTGCTCTGTTCTGTTTTGTCAGGTTATGAGCAGAGATGATATTGGAGATGTTTTGGTTTTGATTACTTTTCTCTGTATGGCAGGGTCAGGAATAGTCTCAGTTTTAGGATAGCTTCATACTCTTTTACTGTCATTGTTGTTTTTAGAGAAAAAGTAGAGAAAAGTCAAAAGAGGGGCACATCCAGCCATATTTTTCAGTTTTCTGGAATAGTGTCTCGCTCTCAGCGCATCTCTTTTCTACCATATATAACTTTTCTCTCTCTCTCTCCCCGTTCTCTGTCTCCCTTTGTCTTCTCCGTATTTTCAGATTTGTTCCTCCCTGTCTCTTCCTTCCCCACATCAGACAGCCTTTATGTTACTCTCAGTGTGGTATGTAGGTAGGCCCCATGTGTAGCTACAGTAGTAAGCCTTGTCGGGGCTATAGCTTGGAGGCACAGCCTGCTGTGAAAATGCCTATGGGCACTCTCCATTTACTTCCATTCCAGGCTAACGGCAGGCTGCCTGGCCGGGCTGACTGTCCTGTCACATTATAGTGTGTGCCCTGACTGACCCCGCCCCACACACACACACACACACACACACACACACTCCCACTCCCACTGCCCTGATACACATTCAGATATCGCTGTCATTGGTACGTGATGTGGGCCTCTGCCAGTCTCACACACTGACTGCTGTGGTCATGTCTCTCTATACAAATACACAAGACTACGATAAGAAGATGTAAGAACTTGAAGTACAGGTTTAATACTAATACGTTTTAATAAGGGGTATGGCTATCAGGTATGATGTCCGCTGTATGTCTCAGTGGAAAATCAATGAAAAGATTGTGATGATGATGACCTGGTGGCACACAGTGTAAAATGCAGTGTGGAGGGTGGTGATGGTCTCATTTGTTTACAGCAATTATACTCATGTCTCAGATTTAATGTGATTTATTGATGTCCAGACCCACGTTTAAATGTTTGTATGACATTATATATAATAATATGTAACTGATAGGCTGGTTGACTCATTGCGTGTTTGGGTTAGAATGGGTCAGAATGAGGAGTTGCTGATTGGCCGGTTGTGTTTCGTCGCAGGTTTGTGATTGGCCGAGAGCGTCCGGGCCAGCAGAGCGAGGTGGCCACTCTCATCCAGCAGACCCTGGAGCAGGAGAGGAGGCAGAGGGAGCTACTGGAGCAGCAGTATGCCCAGTACGACGCTGACGACGACGAGGTAACCACCACACACACAATACTGGACACTGCAGAGGACGCTACAGTGTCAAACGCTGTGTACACATCATGCTTATTTATGTATTTATGTACTATTGGATGGAAATGGGTGAATAGAATAAGATGCCACCCACCAAGTCATAGCTACAAAGTCTTTGCTCTCTTACTAATAAGGCTCACTATATCTGCAGTTCATTAACAGTATGCACATTTCTCATACATGACGCTACATAGGAGATATTAGGCTCCTAGTTGTCAGTTAATGTAAAGCAGCCCCCATCTCATGCCAGACTGGATAGCTCATTAACTCCATATAACTGACAGAGGCTTTGATACTGGCACACACACACACACACACACATGCACACACACTAAGAGACGC
Source organism: Centroberyx affinis (assembly GCF_046629955.1). Lineage (NCBI taxonomy): Eukaryota > Metazoa > Chordata > Actinopteri > Beryciformes > Berycidae > Centroberyx > Centroberyx affinis. The sequence continues at coordinate 1,869 of NW_027278719.1, read as the reverse complement.
CATGCATGCTTCAGTCCTAGAAAGCATCTCTCAGCGTTTCCCTCTCTGATGCTGCTGCTTACTCATAGAGCGGCTAATCCACCAGCCACTGAGCTCAGGGCCCTGTAACTCATGCTATTTGTGTGTGTGTGTGTGTGTGTGTGTGTGTGAGAGAGAGAGAGTTTGTGCGTGTGTACCCTCAGGTGCCCTGGTAGACACGCACTCGTATGCACACATGCATGAATGCATACAGCATACAGACGCACACATACATACACACGCACACGTGCATATAATCATATAGTAACATGAATGAGTGCATACCATACACACACAGACACACACAGGAACAAATGCACTCATGCATAGATTTACACATGCAAACATAGACACACACTCAAGCTCCTCTGTGCGCTGTCCTCATCATTGTTAGAAGTCCCTCATTTCCTGGTGGATGGTGGATCGAGGGTCCTTATGCATAAGCGACCCTACTCCAGGCCTTGGAAGCCAATCACAACACTACCATAATCACGACCCAATAGACACTATCAGCGCTTGGAAAGTCAAGGCAGGAATTCAGCCCTTGGGAAAGACCTCACCATGCTTTGAGGATTTATACATGCAAGAAACCTTCCTTCTTCTTCTCTTCTTCCCCCTCTCTGTCATTGTCTCAGATGTGCATGGTGAAAATCAAACAAACCTTTAGACGTGCTATGTGAGCTTGTAAGTGAAGGAGTAACCTCTCCCACAGATCCCCACAGGACACATAGAAACGAGGATGGTGATTGTATTAAAATCGCTAATCCATAAATGGATTACCAAACCTACACTGTAAAAACACACTCGAAATCTGCCACCATAGCACACCAAGGCATCCATAACTCTCTACACAACTGCCGATAGGGTAAACAATTAGGAAGCCATTATTATGATCTATGGGGCAATAAAAGGGGCTCATCAATATTAATATCTCTATAAATATTAGAACAAGTTCTCACCAGGGGGGTGTGAGTGGGGGGGGGGGGGGGGGGGTATTTCTCACAATGAGTGCTGCCTGGCTAGATCTGGCAGACAGCTCTTTATCTGGAGCTGGGGCTCGGGTCCCAAGAGGGGAGGTGCTCCTTTAGTTAGGAATAGACAGGCACACACACACACACACACACACACACAAAAATGTTTCCATCATTTTATCATGAAGTCATTTAGTCCCATATTCAGTCTTGAAAATAATTTTTTCATAAAACAAGCGAAACGCTCTGCCAGTGGAGTGAAATTAATTTCACTTGGTTCCAAAACAGTTTCACTTGTTTCAGGAATTTTTATAGAAACAACAAGGGTGAATATCCTGAGAAACAAGGCAGAACAAGGCAGATCACTCCACCAGCATCAAGAAAGCAGATTTGCATTAGATACAAGTGAAATTATCGGACCCAACTGGCAGATTTAGAGACACACACACACACACACACACACACACTCACTCATATACACTCCCCCTCCAGCAATCAAAAGCCCTATCACAGCTGTCTCCTCTAGCAGGCAGTGACAGACATTATGCATATATCACACTCATATTAGATATTCATAGTGCAGATCATCGCACACTGAGCACCCACTTAACAACAGCGGGGAAATTTTCTCCCTGCACCATCCCTTCCTTTCCTGATCATCATGCATGCAGTAGCAGGTGATGCATTTATCATATGCAAATTGGTGTTTCATTGCCCCTCCCATGTATACAATGGTTAACTCCACCTTCAGTAAATGGGACCTTAATGCAGGATGTTGGTACCATGGCAACAGGGAAGCCTATTATGGAAATGGGACTCTCTATCAGCAACAAATCAGGCCTGAATATCGCTATCTGGCAGGGAGATGGATGGAGGGAAG